>NC_084578.2:2070000-2222500 GCF_033978685.3 Nerophis lumbriciformis | reverse complement strand
GCGAGTCAAAAGCCGAAAAATCCATTCGTGGCGGGCCGCCACAAATAAATGAATGTGTGGGCAACACTGATGTATGTATGTGTATATATTAGGGCTGGGCGATATATTGATATATTTTTAAACACGTGTCATACAACAACTCCTCACTAGTTCAAAGGTGAAATATATATATATATATATATATATATATATATATATATATATATATATATATATATATATATATATATTAGGGATGTCCCGATCCAGGTCTTTGCACTTCCGATCCGATACCGATAGTGTTTTTGCACTTCCGATCCGATACCGATACTGACCGATACCGATACTGGCCTATCCGAGCATGTATTAAAGTTTAAAGTTATTTAGCCTACTTAGTTGTCAGAATCATGTTGAAAAGGGTTTTAGTACTCTTGATAACAACTAGCCAGCTGAATTAGGGGAGTTTGAATAATACACAATGGTTGGTAACAAGAAACTGACCTGTTTATTCAAGGATAAACACAAAATAGACAAAATTATACATGACAAACAGAAATGGCATCATTGAACTAGGGCTGGGCGATATGGCCTTTTTTTAATATTGCGATATTTTAAGGCCATATTGCGATACACGATATATATCTCGATATTTTGCCTTAGCCTTGAATGAACACTTGATGCATATAATCACAGCAGTATGATGATTCTATGTGTTTTGATTGATTGATTGAGACTTTTATTAGTAGGTTGCACAGTGAAGTACCGGTACATATTCCGTACAATTGACCACTAAATGGTAACACCCCAATAAGTTTTTCAACTTGTTTAAGTCGGGGTCCACTTAAATTGATTCATGATACAGATATATACTATCAGATATATACTATCATCATAATACAGTCATCACACAAGATAATCACATTGAATTATTTACATTATTTATAATCCAGGGTGTGGAGGGGGGCGCCGGATGTAAGTGTCAAAAAGACAGCCAAAAGAGTTTGATATGAGAATAAATCTAAAGTTAAAATATAGGGTAGAAATGCACCCATTTGCAGGAAATGTAGTCTTGATTTTCAAAATGTTCTTTCAAGGCTTGCATGTCTACATTAAAACATTCTTCTTCATACTGCATTAATATATGCTACTTTTAAACTTTCATGCAAAGAGGGAAATCACAACTAAAAAAAAATCACAATTTTTTTCATACGGTGTTGATGTGGAAATGTTTGCCTCGGCGATGGTGTGGACGTGTGGCCCCGAATGGAGATAAGCGTCTCGACGGACCTTACAATATTTGAACAATGATGACGAAAACTGTTTTCTCTGTCGTGTCCGTGTGTCGAAAATTGTTATGCGCTTATTTTTTTATTTGATTTTGTGCGTGGCATAGATTTGCCGTGCGCAGAGGACGCTTGAGCAGGCGCGCACCTTAGCGGCTGCGCTAGCATCACAGCTAACGTTAGCCATGCTGCTACCTCGCTCTCTGCTGGGAGAGGACGTATACGTATGTGACGTATGACGTGACAGTATGTGACGTGTGTAAGAAGGTGCGCTCGCTGTCTGTAAGAGGGAGACACAGGAAAGAGTGAGAAGAGCATGTCGTGTAATGCCAGCAGCTAAAAGCAACTGCGTGAGAATTCACAGACCTGTGTGTGGATGTGTTGAAGGTGTGCTGGAAAATGCGGAACGGAAATTAGGGAGCAGCAGAAAAGTGGAATGTATTATTTAAATTGGTGCGTTGGAAAACACGGACCGGAGTTTTTTTTTAAACTGGATCTGGATCGGCATTTTCCCATGCCTTGCCGATACGCATTTTTTTGCAAATATTGTCGGCCGATCCGATCCAAATGTCGGATCGGGACATCCCTAATATATACGTTTTGGTGAATTTACTGAAACATTACAAAAAGATTGTCATTGTAAGTTAATAATACTAACACAAACACGTGTTAGCATATTAGCTAATGCTACCGACGCTAGCTTGTTTACATTACGATAGCACGTACAAATATGCATGAAAGCACTCCTACAGACATCACACATGGGACGCTTTAGTAAGTAAGAATTGTTTTAGTTACATTGTAAAACTTCCAAACGTTGCTTGGAGCGATGAATGAAGAATCCATACGAGTAGAATCGCTATGGACAGATAGAAGACAGAATGGAAGGACGGTGAGCAAACTCGTCCAGAAGATGGCACCATCTCATTGTATTTGTTTGAGTTTTTTTCTTTGAAAACTCTTTTATCATAGCTGTTAGTGAAGAAAAATCCATAAATTAGAATAGAATAGAATAGAATGGACTTTATTGTCATTATATTTGCATATAACGAGATTAAGGACTCCAAGTTAAGGTGCGGTAGTGGGAACAAATATGGGGTAAAAATAAATTAAATTACACAACAGGTAATAAAGAAAAAACTAACAATTGAAATAAACAGACTACTATCCAATAAAAATAATAAGCAATCCTGTACAATATACAAAACACTATAGAAATACAAAATACTGTACAATATACAGAACAAGACAAGAGTACCGCAGTAATAAATAACAATCAGTGTCGGAAGTATTGCACTCGAAGGGTAATATTGCACAGTAGGGTATTAGGGTAGGATATTGTATAGGGGTGAATTATTATTATACGTTAGAGTTCAAGATGGTGACAGCTCTGGGAAAGAAGCTGTCTCTGAGTCTGTTTGTTCTGGCTCTGATGCACCTATAGCGCATGCCCGATGGTAGCAGGTGGAATCCAGGGTGTGTGCTGTCCTTTGGGATGCTTTTTGCTCTGTTGAGGCAGCGGGAGTTGTGTAAATCCTTCAGGGAGGGGAGGGGGCAGCCGATGATTTTTTTGTGCAGACTTTATGACTCTCTGAATCGCCTGTTTGTCTGCTTCAGTGCAGCTGGCGTACCACACTGTTACGCAGTACGTCAGCAGGCTCTCGACAGCCGAGCGATAGAAGGTCACCATCAGCTGCCTCTCCAGTCGGTTCTTCCTCAGCACCCTCAGGAAGTGGAGTCACTGCTGGGCCTTCCGGATGACCGCAGTTGTATTTTGGGTCCAGGAGAGGTCAGCAGTTATGAGGGTGCCGAGGAACTTGAAGGAGCTGACTCTCCACGTCCTCGCCGTTGATGTAGATAGATAGTACCGTATTTTCCGCACCATAAGGCGCCCTGGGTTATAAGCCGCGCCTTCAATGAACGGCATATTTCAAAACTTTGTCCACCTATAAGCCGCCCCGTGTTGTAAGCCGCATCTAACTGCGCTAAAGGAATGTCAAAAAAACAGTCAGATAGGTCAGTCAAGCTTTAATAATATATTAAAACCAGCGTGATGTGGGCGCGCATGGAATCGTATATCAACATGGACAGAGCTGCGTGAAAAAAGCCACCCGGCCTCTTCGCGTAAACTTAAACTTACCTTAACCACTCGCTCATCTTTTCTTCATCCATCCCTTCGAGTTAGCTTTTATGATGACGCCGGCTGGAAAGGTCTCTTTTGGCAAGGTCTTCCTTTTGAATATCACCATGGGTGGAAGTTTCTGGCCATTAGCATGGCAAGCTAGAACCACAGTGAAGGATGACTTCTCATTCCCTGTGGTGCGAATATTCACCGTACGTGCTCCCGTTGTATCCACAGTGCGGTTCACAGGAATATCAGTTGCTGTGAAATAGTAATCCGTGTGCGGATGGAGAGATTGCGTCTTTTCATGAACCGGATACCTGTCGCTTAGTAGGAGCCATTTTGTGGTCTTTACAGATGTAAACACACAAAGGAAATGAAACGTACGGTAATATCCGCGCGCTTTTTCTTCTTCTACGCGGGCGGGTGGTTGCTTACAGTAGAAGAAGAAGCGCTTCCTGTTCTATGGGGGCGGGTGCTTACCTTGGCGGTTGCTTGCGTAGAAGAAGAAGCGCTTCCTGTTCTACCGGGAAAAAAGATGGCGGCTGTTTACCGAAGTTGCGAGACCGAAACTTTATGAAAATGAATCTTAATATTTATCCATATATAAAGCACACCGGGTTATAAGGCGCACTGTCAGCTTTTGAGAAAATTTGTGGTTTTTAGGTGCGCCTTATAGTGCGGAAAATACGGTACTTTATTGATTCCTTCAGGAGAGTTCCCTCAGGAAAATAAAAAAATGTAGAGGGGGGCGGGGTCTGCAGTGTTTTCCTGAAGTCAAAGATGAGTTCCTTGGTTTTTGTGGTGTTCAGTGCCAGATTATTCACTGAACACCTCGCTGATAGTTTCAGGACTGCACCATAGCTGCGCCATTTTATAAGCCGCGGGGTGCAGAGCGTAGGGAAAAAGTAGCGGCTTGTAGTCTGGAATGTATGGTATGTCACATTACATTAGGACTTACTGTGGGGCTTTTAACGTGTCCAGAACTGCTCACTTGCTGTGACGGCCTGCACTTCCTGTCACATGACCAGCCCTTGTGAACTCTGACCGCTCGGCAGACAAGAATGATGCACTGCAGAAACAAGGAAAGTGCTTAATGGCACCCGCACAAAAGGGGGTGCCTCCGGGGGCGCACTTCCCCCCCATTGTTGCATCATTTGGCATTATACAGGATGCAATATTTCCTATTTTTGACCCGGGCCTTGAAGCTCTCACGAGCGCGACAGCTGAAAAGGACGTGGATGTTTGGACGTCGCACGACGACACCGGCCGGCGTCCGCTGGCGTGGCAACAATGTCTCATTTGTGGCGGCCTCGCCAACGTGTCCCTGCGGCGACGTCGGCGGTGTGCCTCGCTGTCGCCCTGGCAACCAAGGTGTAGCTTGGCGGGTTGCCGAGGCAACAGGCCCGGGAGTGACGAGCAGCAGGGGGAGGGATGCGGAGGGCAGCAGGTGAGAGGAGGAGAAGGAGACGAAGGGGAGGATTTGCGACGTCGCGCAGCTGTTAATCATTGACACAAAAGCCCATTGTCAGGGGTGGCTTTTATTTTGAAAGTGAGAGAGAGGAAGTGCAGGGCAAAAACAAGTCAGGTTCACATTCAAGTTTGGTTTCATTTCGGTGTCAACAAGCGGAGGGTCTCAGGTGTTTGCCTCCTCGGGGGACACCTGCGCCATAAAGCCAGGGCTAATTGCTGTTTGCGTTGCCAGGTGCGTGCCTCAGTGATGGATGGGGAGTCGGAACCAAACCCCGCTGTTGCGGAGGAGGCGGGGGAGCCAGTAGAGCACATGGATGCCACCCCTTCCCCTCGCCAGCAAGCCACGCCTCCCATTGTGGTGGCTTCAGAGTCAGTTTCCACGGCAACAGATGACCAGGCTCCAAAGGAGGGCTGCGCCGACGATGACGACGAAGTCGTCCTGGTGGTGGGCAAGGCGCCCGAGCCACCAGCGTCCCCGTCTTCCCAAGAAACGCCGGAGGGCGCGGAACCCCCCGACGCCACGGCAGACGCGTCTGCAGTAGCGACGCCCGACGCCGCCGAGTCCTCCAACCCCGCCGCGACGGAGCCCATCGTCATCGATGACGAGGAGTCGTCGGAGGAGAAGCCAGCGCCTTCCCCCTCGCTGGCGCCCCCTGGTGGCTCTTCGCCCGCCTCCTTTGGCAGCACAGAAGCGGATTCGGGCATCCGGATCGCCAATGTGGCAACGCTGGACCAGAAGGATGCCGTCCAAGAAGAAGCAGGTGAAGACGCCCAGGTGGACCTGATGATCACCTCAGTGACATCACTGCAGCCAGGACCAGAGGTAAATACTACATACATACATACATACATAGTATGTACGTACATACATACATACATACATAGTATATACGTACATACATACATACATACATACATACATAGTATATACATACATACATACATACATAGTATATACATACATACATACATAGTATTTACATACATACATACATACATAGTATGTAGATACATACTACATACACGCATACATAGTTTGTACGTACATACTACATACGGTACATAGTATATACATACATACATACATAAATACTACATACATACATACATAAATACTACATACATACATACATAGTATGTACGTACATACTATATACATACATACAAAGTATGTAGATACATACATACATACATAGTATATACATACCTGTACATACATACATAGTATATAAATACTACATACATACATACATAGTATATGAATACTACATACATACATACACATACATAGTATATGCATACATAATATATACTTACATAGTATATACATACTACATACATACATATTATATAAATACATAATATATATACACACACACACATACATACATACATATATAGTATATACATACATACATACATACATACATAGTATATACATGCATAATATATAAACACATACTACATATATACATACATAATATATAAACACATACTACATATATACATACATAATATATAAGCACATACTACCGGTACATATATACATACATAATATATAAACACATACTACATATATACATACATAATATATAAACACATACTACATATATACATACATAATACATACATTGATAGTACGTGCGTACTAGAGATGCGCGGATAGGCAATTATTTCATCCGCAACCGCATCAGAAAGTCGTCAACCATCCGCCATCCACCCGATGTAACATTTGATCAGAACCGCACCCGCCCGCACCCGCCCGTTGTTATATATCTAATATAGACGATGCAAGGCATTAGTGAGGTTATAAAGCTTTTGCCTGTTAAAGAAAGGAGACTGATCCAATGCAGCACAGACATTCACGTGCCACGCTGTCACGACCCAGACGCACACCAGTGCGCAATCATCTGGGAGCCGCGCTGAGCGCACCTCCAAGCGCGTCTCGCTGCCGGCGACGGCCGGGTATGGGCCCGACGCTCCAGCGCCATCCATTTTCAGGGCTAGTTGATTCGGCAGGTGGGTTGTTACACACTCCTTAGCGGGTTCCGACTTCCATGGCCACCGTCCTGCTGTCTATATCAACCAGGGTGAGCCCCACCCCTTTCGTGAGCGCACTGCGCACGGAGTGACCCCTGTTACGCACCCCCGGCAACAGGGGTGGCGGGCAGGTAAGCTGCTTACCTGCTGCGCGTGACGCCGGCCGCGGCGAAGGCGGACGAGGCGGGGTGTCGGTGCGGTGGGCGCGGTGGTGACCCTGGACGTGCGTCGGGCCCTTCTCGCGGATCGCCTCAGCTACGGCTCCCGGTGGGGCCCTCTCGGGGGAAGGGGCCTCGGTCCCGGACCCCGGCGAGGCGTCCCTTCTCCGCTCCGTAAAAGTGTCCATCTCTTTTTTTTTTTTTTTTCTTCTGTTGTGGCATATGCTGCAGGTGCCTGCTCGTTTTTCGTATGTGGGTAACAACATTTAACTATGTATATATATTTCCCAATTGGTTTAACTGCCACCCGCCTGAATCTATTTAAAATCTAATTTTTTTTAATTTCAACCACCCGACCCGACCCGCGGATAAAATCTAATTTTTTTTAATTTCATCCGCCCGATCCGCGGATAATCCGCGGACTCCGCGGTTGTGCCCGCAAACCGCGCATCTCTAGTGCGTACAGTCATGGCCAAAAATATATGCACTCCTGCATTTGTGTCAGATAATGCTGCACTTCTCCCAGGAAATAGTAGAAATGACAAATGCATTGTTTATTCACATATTTATTTCTTTTGTTTGCATTGGAACAACACAACAACAACAACAAAAAAACAAAAAGCCAAATCTGATATTATTTTACACAGAAGTCCAAAAAATGGACGGGACAAAATGATTGGCACTTTTTCAAAATTGTAATAAATAGTTGTATTCCAAGCATGTGATGCTCCTTTAATTTGTAATGAAACTCACCTGTAGCGAGTAACAGGTGTGGCAATATAGAAATCACACTGGCAGCCAGTTCAAATGGAGAAAAGTTGACTCAACCATTTCTGCATCATTTTGTCCACGGACTTCTGTGTAAAATAATAACAGATTTGGCTTTTTTCCCCTGTTTTTTTGTGTTGTTCCAATGCAAACAAAATAAATAAACATGTGAGGTGTCTTTGGTGACATATACTAAAATGGTGTATATAATGTAGATGATTATTGAATGTCTCCATGGTGACATATATTGTAATGGTGTATATGATGTAGATGATCTATGAATGTCTCCATGGTGACATATATTGAAATGGTGTATATCAATCAATCAATCTTTATTTATATAGCCCTAAATCACAAGTGTCTCAAAGGGCTGCACAAGCCACAACGACATCCTCGGTACAAAGCCCACATACGGGCAAGGAAAAACTCACCCCAGTGGGACGTCGATGTGAATGACTATGAGAAACCTTGGAGAGGACCGCATATGTGGGTAACCCCCCCCCCTCTAGGGGAGACCGAAAGCAATGGATGTCGAGTGGGTCTGACATAATATTGTGAGAGTCCAGTCCATAGTGGATCCAACATAATAGTAATATTACTTAATAATAATAGTAATATTATATTAATATGATGTCTCCAGGCAGGTGAAGGCCAGGTGGAAGAGAACGGTCTACAGATCTGCAATGCATTCAGCCTGAACACTGACGACGTGTCGGGAAAACCAAGTGCTTCCTTCAACCCTGGTCGGGGTTCCACGGTGCAGAACGGGGACGCGGGAACCCACAGCAGAACAGGTGGACTGACCCACACCCAGCTATGGAACATTCTCCGTGTACTACAATGACCTCTCCAACTTGTCCCCGCAGACTCGTGGATTTCCCAGTCGGCGTCTGTCCCTCGCAACCAAAAGCAGACCGGTGTGGACTCCACGTCGCCTGCCACCTCCCTGGCCAAACCTCCAGGACAGTCTTCCTCCTCCTCACCAGGTTCCCAGCCACAACCCAGGACGGTGAAGGTGATGCCCCCTCACGTATACTAGACTAGAACACACCTTGGTGACTGGTAGTGGTTTTAGCTTGGTCGTCATTGGAGGACCTGGTAATCAGACTGGTAGTGCTTTAGCTTGGTCTTCATTGGAGGACCTGGTAACCAGACTGGTAGTGGTTTTAGCTTGGTCTTCATTGGAGGACCTGGTAACCAGACTGGTAGTGGTTTTAGCTTGGTCTTCATTGGAGGACCTGGTAACCAGACTGGTAGTGGCTTTATCTTGGTCTTCATTGGAGTACATGGTAACCAGACTGGTAGTGCTTTAGCTTGGTCTTCATTGGAGGACCTGGTAACCAGACTGGTAGTGCTTTAGTTTGGTCTTCATTGGAGGACCTGGTAACCAGACTGGTAGTGGTTTTATCTTGGTCTTCATTGGAGTACATGGTAACCAGACTGGTAGTGAATTTATCTTGGTCTTCATTGGAGGACCTGGTAACCAGACTGGTAGTGGCTTTATCTTGTTCTTCATTGGAGTACATGGTAACCAGACTGGTAGTGATTTTATCTTGGTCTTCATTGGAGGACCTGGTAACCAGACTGGTAGTGCTTTAGCTTGATCTTCATTGGAGGACCTGGTAACCATACTGGTAGTGGTTTTAGCTTGGTCTTCATTGGAGGACCTGCTAACCAGACTGGTAGTGCTTTTAGCTTGTTCTTCATTGGAGGACCTGCTAACCAGACTGGTAGTGCTTTTAGCTTGTTCTTCATTGGAGGACCTGCTAACCAGACTGGTAGTGCTTTAGCTTGATCTTCATTGGAGGACCTGGTAACCATACTGGTAGTGGTTTTAGCTTGGTCTTCATTGGAGGACCTGCTAACCAGATTGGTAGTGCTTTAGCTTGGTGTCCATTGGAGGACCTGGTAACCATACTGGTAGTGGTTTTAGCTTGGTCTTCATTGGAGGACCTGCTAACCAGACTGGTAGTGCTTTTAGCTTGTTCTTCATTGGAGGACCTGCTAACCAGACTGGTAGTGGTTTTATCTTGGTCTTCTTTGGAGGACCTGGTAACCAGACTGGTAGTGTTTTTTTTTATCTTGGTCTTCTTTGGAGGACCTGGTAACCAGGGAGGAAATCAAATAGTGTATGTCCTTCGCTATGTGGTAGGTTTCTGCGGACGTTATCTCCTTCGGTTGTTGACTAGTTTTTCATACGGTGTTGATGTGGAAATGGAAGACGCCAGGCTCAATTGGATCAGTGCTGGTTGCTTGGGCACTTTGTGGGTGTGGCACCGGCCGGAGATGTTGTCATGCAGAGTTTTAAGCACTCTTCATTCTGGAGCGGGTGACTTTTCAAATGATGCTAAAAATTAGCAGTGCTGCTACTTTTTGTAGCAACGCTTTTGCCGCATACTGGACATATTACGCTTGTCTGTTCAACATCTTCCCGCTTGAAGCCAAACCACCGCCAGACGATGCACCCCCTGCTGTTTTTCTCCGCAATGACGTTGTACGCGCCACAGTATGTGACGTATGTAAGAAGGTGCGCTTGTTTTATGTCTCTGTGAGAAGGAAAGAGTGGGAAGAGCCTGTAGTGTAATGCCCGCAGCTAAAAGCAACTGTGTGAGAAGGTATACTCCAATATCGCCATATACCGTATTTTCCGCACTATAAGGCGCACCGGATTATTAGCCGCACCTTCTATGAATTACATATTTCATAATTTTGTCCACCAATAAGCCGCCCCGGACTAAAAGCCGCGCCTACGCTGCGCTAAAGTGAATGTCAAAAAAACGCTGCGCTAAAGTGAATGTCAAAAAAACAGTCAGATAGTTCAGTCAAACTTTAATAATATATTGAAAACCAGCGTTCTAACAACTCTGTCCCAAAATGTACAAATGTGCAATCACAAACATAGTAAAATTCAAAATGGTGTAGAGCAATAGCAACATACCGGTAATGTTGCTCGAACGTTAATGTCACAACACACAACACACAAAATAAACATAGCGCTCACTTTCTGAAGTTATTCTTCATTCGTACCGGTAAATCCTTCGAATTCTTCGTCTTCGGTGTCCGAATTGAAAAGTTGCGCTAGCGTGGCTTCCAAAATGGCGGGCTCCGTCTCTTCGAAATCATCGGATTCAGTGTCGCTGTTGTTGTGCAGCAGTTCTGTGAATCCTGCCTTCCGGAAAGCTCGGACCACAGTTGTGACAGAAATATCTGCCCAGGCATTTACAATCCACTGGCAGATGTTGGCGTATGTTGTCCGGCGTTGTCTGCCCGTCTTAGTGAAGGTGTGTTCGCCTTCGGTCATCCATTTTTCCCACGCAGTTCGCAGTCGTGATTTGAATGCCCTGTTGACACCAATATCCAGCGGTTGGAGTTCTTTGGTTAATCCACCCGGAATGACGGCGAGTGTTGTATTTGTGTGCTTCACTTGTTTTTTGACACCATCTGTGATGTGGGCGCGCATAGAGTCATATATCAACATGGACGGAGCAGCGTGAAAAAAGCCACCCGGCCGCTTCGCGTAAACTTCCCTTAACCACTCGCTCATCTTTTCTTCATCCATCCATCCCTTCGAGTTAGCTTTTATGATGACGCCGGCTGGAAAGGTCTCTTTTGGCAAGGTCTTCCTTTTGAATATCACCATGAGTGGAAGTTAGCATGGCAAGCTAGAACCACAGTGAAGGATGACTTCTCATTCCCTGTGGAGCGAATATTCACCGTACGTGCTCCCGTTCCACAGTGCGGTTCAGTTGCTGTGAAATACGGTAGTAATCCGTGTGCGGATGGAGAGATTGCGTCTTTTTATGACCCGGATCGTTTAGTAGGAGCCATTTTGTGGTCTTTACAGATGTAAACAGGAAATGAAACGTACGGTGATATCCGCGCGTTTTTTCTTCTTCTTCCGGGGGCGGGTGAAGCGCTTCCTGTTCTATGGGGGCGGGTGAAGCGCTTCCTGTTCTATGGGGGCGGGTGCTTTCCTTGGCGGTTGCTTGCGTAGAAGAAGAAGCGCTTCCTGTTCTACCGGGAAAAAAGATGGCGGCTGTTTACCGAAGTTGCGAGACCGAAACTTTATGAAAATGAATCGTAATAAAGCGCACCGGGTTATTAGGCGCACTGTCAGCTTTTGAGAAAAATTGTGGTTTTTAGGTGCGCCTTATAGTGCGGAAAATACGGTAGTCATTTTCTACATTGCACAGAGACAAACCTGCAATATATCCAGTATATCAGATCTATTGCCCAGCCCTAGTTCAGCTGGCAACCACTGCCGGTTGGCGGCTAACAGAATGTGTGTTTCTTGCAGGTGACCTGTGCAAACTGCAAGAAGCCTCTTAAAAAGGGCCAGACTGCGTACCAGCGCAAAGGCTCCACGCACCTGTTCTGTTCCACCACCTGTCTCTCCGCCTTCTCACACAAACCCGCCCCCAAGAAAAGCTGCACCATGTGCAAAAAGTAAGCCTCTCCTGTCTTCACCTTTGCCTTCAAATTTCTTGCATTTTCAAGCTTTGTAGTAACGCTTTGGTACGTAAGAATTGTTTTAGTTGCGTTGTAAAACTTAGACGTTTCTTAGAGTGATGAATGAAGAATCCATACGAGTAGAAACGCTACAGACGGCTAGAAGACGGAACCGCACTTCCATATCCGGTTCAAAGCACTACGTGGAAGGACACTGCAGCATTTGTAGCGAGTGAACTCATCTAAAAGATGGCGCCGTAGCACAAACAATTTAAAAAAAATGTGTTTTATGACAACTATTTGCTTTATGGCTGTCGGCGAAGAAAAATCAATAAATTAGCCGCACCGTTTTATAAGCCGCATGGTTCAAAGCGTAGGAAAAAAGTAGCTGTTTATAATCGATAATTTACGGTAGTATTTAAAAATAAATAAATAAATAAAATAAACTTTGTCAAGTAGATAGTAATAAAGAAGGTGTGAAAAGGAGGAGGGAAAACACACACACACAATTTTTCCTCCTGCATCGTTGGTACACATTATTTTTTAAATCCAGTTTTTGTCCTTCTTTTCCACATCAAGAAGTTTGGGCTCATGAAAGGAGCGCTGCGATTTTCAGGTTAAGTGCCGTAAAAAAGTCTGCAACATCAAACATGTCACTGCTGGTCCCACCTTTACTAAACATAATGTTAAAAAAGTCTTGTCCAGATGTTTACTGACTTATAATATTCAAATATTATCAGCCTGCTTGATGACTAATAATCGCTCTCAACTCTGCAAAACCCACATGGGTGGATCTCTACTGTGTAAAATACTCTTTAATGTCTCTGTGTCCTGCCAGGGACATCACCACCATGAAGGGTACCATCGTGGCCCAGGTGGACGCCAGCGAGTCCTTCCAGGAGTTCTGCAGCACCGGCTGCCTGGGCGCGTACGAGAACAAGCAGAACGTGCCCAAGTCCATCCACAAAACCAAATGCACCGTCTGCGGCAAGCTCACTGAGGTCAGTGTTGGCCACGCTCCGTGCTAAAGAGACACTCCACAACACTTTTCCTCTCAATCAAGTTTTTGAGTTGCAAAACTTCAAGGGGAACTGCACTTTTTTGGAAGCGTGCTTATCATTCACAATCCTTACGTAAGACAAGAACACATCTTTTTTGGGGCATTCTATATCGTAAATAAACGCTAGCAAAAGTCAGCTAACAATGAAGCCAATAGGAGTCGCTTTAGTCCGCCTATAAAATGCTCTAAAAACATCCAAAAACCTCCATCAATGTTTTATATACATGATGTAAGTATATATGTCATGTAGTAGCATTCATAATAACATGTAATATATATACAGAATGTAAGTATATATGTAATGTAGTAACATTCATAATAACATGTAATTTATACATGATGTAACTATATATGTCATGTAGTAACATTCATAATAATATGTAATATATACATGATGTAAGCATATATGTCATGTAGTAACATTCATATATGTAATATATACATGATGTAAGTATATATGTCATGTAGTAACATTCATAATAACATGTAATATATACATGATGTAAGTATATATGTAATGTAGTAACATTCATAATAACATGTAATATATACATGATGTAAGTATATATGTCATGTAGTAACATTCATAATAACATGTAATATATACATGATTTAAGTATATATGTATTGTAGTTACATTCATAATATGTAATATAAACATGATGTAAGTATATATGTCATGTAGTAACATTCATAATAACATGTAATATATACATGATGTAAGTATATATGTCATGTAGTAACATTCATAATAACATGTAATATATACATGATGTAAGTATATATGTCATGTAGTAACATTCATAATAACATGTAATATATACATGATGTAAGTATATATGTCATATAGTAACATTCATAATAACATGTAATATATACATGATGTAAGTATATATGTCATGTAGTAACATTCATAATAACATGTAACATTTACATATTGTGATCATTTTAAACACACACATACGCATCACATCGTTCACTTTCCCTTCAACAACAACAAGACTACTAATCATGGCAGACTTGACGAGAGACAACAAAGACGACTTTGGGACAAATGATGATCCAGAAACTTCTATTTTTGAGCCTGAATATAAGGAGGACAAGTTTTAGAAGCTACACAGGTGCATCATGTAGCAGTATTGCTACGTGCTACACAAGATATACAAACATAAAACAATCACTTCCTGTAATAAACAATAATAATAAGCAATTCATCATAATCCTCACAAAGGGTTAAAAAAATAGCGTCTTATCGTGTCTTTCTGGCCATCTCCGGGTCTAAGTTGGATGCCAATGTTGACCAACTTGTGGGTTTATGTCCACAACCTTCTCCTATCCAGGTGAGAGGCGTGATTTATCATCTAGAATTAACTTTCACCAACTCAGAGGCGATCTGGCAGCTCATTATGTCAATATAGCAGCATGCGCCGCTAAAAGTAGTTCCTCTGTGTTAGCGCTTATAACAATATGGCTAATACTTGTTAATATTCAGGTCACGACATGTAAATGGGGTATTGGTGGGTCTTTTTGGATGTTTTTCTGAGGGCTTTAAGGGCGTAAAAGATGACTTCCATGCAAAATATTGTTCTGGTCTTCCATAAGGATTATAAATGGTAGGCAAACATTTATTTAAAAAAAGAAAGTGCAGTTTCTCCTTAACACATTTTATAAACCTTTTAAAAGTTTTCATCTTTGTTTGTCATTTACCTTGCAAAATAATCTTTCCGTGAAGATTTAAACTCTTATTAGGGACCGCAATGTCCCTTTGGGACAGAGGACCCTATTGTATTTTGTGCGTTTTATTATTATTATTCCGCCGCCTCTTTGACCCCGTTAACATGCTTCAAAACTCACCATATTTGACACACACATCAGGACCGGCAAAAATTGCCATCTAATCAAAAAACTAAACCCCAAAACTCAAAATTGCGCTCTAGCGCCTCCTAGGAAAAAACGCAGACAAAACTGCTTGTAACTTCTAGTAGGAATGTCATAGAGACATGAAACTAAAACTTCTATGTGGGTCTGACTTAGACCTAGATTTCATAAGTTGACATCCTTCAGCAAAAATCAACAGGAAGTCAGCAATTCCCCCTTCAAAACAAAAGTTTACTAAAAACAGTCAGTTTTGCCTCTTTGAGCCGTAATTTGACCCCCTTAACATGCTTCAAAACTCACCAAACTGGACACACACATTAGGACTGGCAAAAATTGCGATTTAATTAAAAAACCCAAACCCAAAACTCAAAATTGCGCTCTAGCGCTCACTAGGAAGAAAACACAGACACAACTGCTCCTAGGAAGAAAACTCAGACAAAACTGCCTGTAACTTCCAGTAGGAATGTGTTAGAGACATGAAACAAAAACCTCGATGTCGGTCTCACTTAGACCTACATTTCATATATTGACAACCCCCAGCAAAAATCAACAGGAAGTTTGCAATTCCCCCTTCAAAACAAAAGTTTTGTAAAAACCAGTCACCTTTTTTCAAACATTATCTCCTCTGAGCGCGTTTGTCGTGATGGCTTCAAATTAGCACAGGAGAGAGATTGAACCCTTCTGATTAAAAGTTGACGAAAGAGTTTTAATTACTGCTCCGGTTTGGGTTTTATGAGCCCTCAAAGTTGGTCCCGTCCATCGCTGCTTGCAGCTTTAATTTTCCTTTTTTGGGAAACATTCATGGTTGTACCGTATTTTCCGACTATAGAGCGCACCGGGATATGAGCCGCACCCACAAAATTTTAGTGAAATTTTTTTTTCTATATATTAGCCGCACCGGACTATAAGCCACAGATATATACGTTATTTACACATAAATATTTTGTTTATTTACATATCATAATTGTTTCTTAAGTGTGTCTGTGACAATGCTAGTGTCGTTACGTTACGATAGCACCTAGGAATACATCTAAAGACATCACACATGGGACACTTTAGTAAACAAGAATAGTTTTAGTTATATTGTAAAACTTACAAAACGTTGCTTAGAGTGATGAATGAAGAATCCATATGTGTAGAAATGCTATGGATGGCCAGAAGATGGAACGCCACTTCTACTTCCGGTTGAAAGCTCAGTCGAAACAGAAGGGCAATGCAGCACCTGCAAGATGGCGCCATAGTACAAACAAAACACCTATTCAGTGTTTTTGTGGGTTTTTTAACTATTACTACTGGAAAAATCCTTAAATTAGCTGCAGTTTTTTAATCCGTAGGGTCCAAAGCGTAGAAAAAAATGTAGCGGCTTCAGGCTGGTATTTATAAATAATATACTGATCACTGCGATCCCAATTCATCAATTTGACATATTTTGGAAGATGCCAGGTGGGATACGTGGTGGTCACCCAGCCCTGTGCATTTGAATATTTTTGCTGAATTGTTGAAGGATGAACGTTGAGGCCAAATGTCCGTGCACAGATCCGCCACGAGGTCAGCTTCAAGACGGTGACCCACAAGATCTGCAGCGACATGTGCTTCAACGTGTACCGCCGCGCCAACGGCCTGATCATGAACTGCTGCGAGCAGTGCGGCGACTACCTGCCCAACAGAGCCTCCGCCAACCACTTCCTGCTGGTGGACGGCCAACAGAAGCGCTTCTGCTGCCAGAACTGCATCAGGGACTTCAAGCAGGTACTGATCGGACCCTTGTCTTCCCCTCCCAACAACTTCAGAGCAAGAGAAGAACTGAAAAAGCTCACAGGCACCGCTGCTATGACGATAAATGCTATGTATTTCTCACATTTTGTATCGCTAGCTCAGCGTCCTGAAGTAAGCTCATGGCTGTCCACAGTGCGTCCCCTGGCACAGTCTAAAATGACTCATCTGGGAAAAAAACAGTGCAAAAAAAGAGCAAATGGTGAAATGAAACGTTATTTATGACTTATTTAAAAAAAACAAATTATAGGTGGGACTCTTTTGGATCCCCGAGAATTCTTGTGGGATTTTTTTTTTTTACTGTCATTGCTCAAAAAATAATAATGAATCAAAGTCAATGTTATAAATTATTGACCTATTTAAGGCTCCAATTACTTCACATCAAATATTACATCCATCCATCCATCCATCTTCTTCCGCTTATCCGAGGTCGGGTCGCGGGGGCAGCAGCTTAAGCAGGGAAGCCCAGACTTCCCTCTCCCCAGCCACTTCGTCCAGCTCCTCCCGGGGGATCCCGAGGCGTTCCCAGGCCAGCCGGGAGACATACCGTATTTTCCGCACCATAAGGCGCCCTGGGTTATAAGCCGCGCCTTCAATGAACGGCATATTTCAAAACTTTGTCCACCTATAAGCCGCCCCGTGTTATAAGCCGCATCTAACTGCGCTAAAGGAATGTCAAAAAAACAGTCAGATAGGTCAGTAAAACTTTAATAATATATTAAAAACCAGCGTGATGTGGGCGCGCATGGAGTCGTATATCAACATGGACGGAGCTGCGTGAAAAAAGCCACCCGGCCTCTTCGCGTAAACTTACCTTAACCATTCGCTCATCTTTTCTTCATCCATCCCTTCGAGTTAGCTTTTATGATGACGCCGGCTGGAAAGGTCTCTTTTGGCAAGGTCTTCCTTTTGAATATCACCATGGGTGGAAGTTTCTGGCCATTAGCATGGCAAGCTAGAACCACAGTGAAGGATGACTTCTCATTCCCTGTGGTGCGAATATTCACCGTACGTGCTCCCGTTGTATCCACAGTGCGGTTCACAGGAATATCAAAAGTCAGTGGAACCTCGTCCATGTTGATAATGTTCTCTGGCCGGATCTTTTTTTCAGCTATCTTGTTTTTACAATATGCACGGAAAGTAGCCAGCTTTTCTTGAAAGTCTTTAGGCAGTTGCTGTGAAATAGTAGTCCGTATGCGGATGGAGAGATTGCGTCTTTTCATGAACCGGATCCCTGTCGCTTAGTAGGAGCCATTTTGTGGTCTTTACAGATGTAAACACACAAAGGAAATGAAACGTAATATCCGCGCGCTTTTTCTTCTTCTACGCGGGCGGGTGGTTGCTTACAGTAGAAGAAGAAGCGCTTCCTGTTCTATGGGGGCGGGTGCTTACCTTGGCGGTTGCTTGCGTAGAAGAAGAAGCACTTCCTCTTCTACGGGGAAAAAAGATGGCGGCTGTTTACCGTAGTTGCGAGACCGAAACTTTATGAAAATGAATCTTAATATTAATCCATATATAAAGCGCACCGGGTTAAAAGCCGCACTGTCAGCTTTTGAGTAAATTTGTGGTTTTTAGGTGCGGCTAATAGTGCGGAAAATACGGTAGTCTTCCCAGCGTGTCCTGGGTCTTCCCCGTGGCCTCCTACCGGTCGGACGTGCCCGAAACACCTCCCTAGGGAGGCGATCGGGTGGCATCCTGACCAGATGCCCGAACCACCTCATCTGGCTCCTCTCCATGTGGAGGAGCAGCGGCTTTACTTTGAGCTCCCCCCGAATGACAGAGCTTCTCACCCTATCTCTAAGGGAGAGACCCGCCACTTGGCGGAGGAAACTCATTTGGGCCGCTTGTACCCGTGATCTTGTCCTTTCGGTCATGACCCAAAGCTCATGACCATAGGTGAGGATGGGAACGTAGATCGACCGGTAAATCGAGAGCTTTGCCTTCCGGCTCAGCTCCTTCTTCACCACAACGGATCGATACAGCGTCCGCATTACTGAAGACGCCGCACCGATCCGCCTGTCGATCTCACCATCCACTCTTCCCCCACTCGTGAACAAGACTCCGAGGTACTTGAACTCCTCCACTTGGGGCAAGATCTCCTCCCCAACCCGGAGATGGCATCAAATATTACACTTAGAAATATTTTTTTAAGGGAAATATTGCGTATTTTGTTGTTTGCCATAACAAACTAAGTTTTCTTATTTTTAACATTTGTATGCGTGGGAACTAGAGATGTCCGATAATGGCTTTTTTGCCGATATTCCGATATTGTCCAACTCTTAATTACCGATTCCGATATCAAGCGATACCGATATATACAGTGGTGGAATTAACACATTATTATGCCTAATTTTGTTGTGATGCCCCGCTGGATGCATTAAAAGAATGTCACAAGGTTTTCCAAAATAAATCAACTCAAGTTGTGGAAAAAAAATGCCAACATGGCACTGCCATATTTATTATTGAAGTCACAAAGTGCATTGTTTTTTTTAACATGCCTCAAAACAGCAGCTTGGAATTTGGGACATGCTCTCCCTGAGAGAGCATGAGGAGGTTGAGGTGGGCGGGGTTGAGGTGGGGGAGGATTGAAGCGGGGGGGTGTATATTGTAGCGTCCCGGAAGAGTTAGTACTGCAAGGGGTTTCTGGGTATTTGTTTTGTTGTGTTACGGTGCGGATGTTCTCCCGAAATCCATCCATCCATCCATTTTCTACCGCTTATTCCCTTTGGGGTTGCGGGGGGCGCTGGAGCCTATCTCAGCTACAATCGGGCGGAAGGCGTGTACACCCTGGACAAGTCGCCACCTCATCGCAGGGCCTATTTATGACTTATTTAAAAAAAAAAAAAAATTATAGGTGGGACTCTTTTGGATCCCCGAGAATTCTTGTGGGATTTTTTTTTTACTGTCATTGCTCAAAAAATAATAAATAATCAAAGTCAATGTTATAAATTATTGACCTATTTAAGGCTCCAATTACTTCACATCAAATATTACACTTAAAAATACTTTAAGGGAAATATTGCGTATTTTGTTGTTTGCTATAACAAACTAAGTTTTCTTATTTTTAACATTTGTATGGGTGGGAACTAGAGATGTCCGATAATGGCTTTTTTGCCGATATCCGATATTGTCCAACTTTTAATTACCGATTCCGATATCAAGCGATACCGATATATACAGTGGTGGAATTAATACATTATTATGCCTAATTTTGTTGTGATGCCCCGCTGGATGCATTAAACAAGGTTTTCCAAAATAAATCAACTCAAGTTGTGTAAAAAAAATGCCAACATGGCACTGCCATATTTATTATTGAAGTCACAAAGTGCATTTTTTTTTTTAACATGCCTCAAAACAATAACTGTGCAATACTTTTTCATAACATGGTCACTACTGCCTAGTTTCTCTTGTTATATTCTTATTTTACTGTTATATTTTTATTCTCGTTGTTGCTTTTTATTTTTATTCTTATTGTAATATTTTTCTATTCTGTTTCCATTTATTCCCCCATTATTTACTTTTTACTTTTTAAATTATATCTCAATTCTGTACACTGCTGCTGGAATTTAAATTTTCCTGAGGAAACTCTCCTAAAGGAATAAAATACTATCTATCTCAGTGGTTCTCAAATGGGGGTACGCGTACCCCTGGGGGTACTTGAAGGTATGCCAAGGGGTATGTGAGATTTTTTTTAAATATTCTAAAAATAGCAACAATTCCAAAATCCTTTGTAAATATAAATAAAAACCTATATTTTTTTCCAAATAGTTCAAGAAAGACCACTACAAATGAGCAATATTTTGGTGGGGGAGGATTGAAGCGGGGGGTGTATATTGTAGCGTCCCGGAAGAGTTAGTACTGCAAGGGGTTTCTGGGTATTTGTTTTGTTGTGTTACGGTGCGGATGTTCTCCCGAAATGTGTTTGTCATTCTTGTTTGGTGTGGGTTCACAGTGTGGCGCATATTTGTAACAGTGTTAAAGTTGTTTATACGGCCACCCTCAGTGTGACCTGTATGGCTGTTGACCAAGTATGCTTGCATTCACTTGTGTGTGTGTGTGAAAAGCCGTAGATATCATGTGATTGGGCCGGCACGAACGGCGGTGCCTTTAAGGCACGCCCACAATATTGTTGTCTGGGTGGTAATCGGGAGAATGGTTGCCCCGGGAGATTTTCGGGAGGGGCACTGAAATCCGGGAGTCTCCCGGGAAAATCGTGAGTGTTGGCAACTATGACTGGGAGGCGCAACTGCTCTGTATTTCCCCCTACGTCCGTGTACCACTCCGTACAGAGGCCTTTTAAAAAGTCATATATTTTACTTTTTGAAACCGATACCGATCATTTCTGAAATTACATTTTAAAGCATTTATCGGCCGATTATACCGACAGTCCGATATTATCGGACATCTCTAGTGGGAACATTTTGGATCCCCGAGAATTCTAGTGGAATTTGTTTTTTACTGTCGTTGCTCAAAAAATGATAATGAATCAAAATCAATGTTGTTATGAATTATTGACCTATTTAAGGCTCCAATTACTTCACAGCAAATATTCCACTTTGAAATAGTTTTTGGCAAAAATATTTGGTTTGCCATAAAAAACAGTTTTCTATGACAAAAGGGCATGAAACAAACATCAAATATTCCACTTAAAAATCTTTAATGGAAAATATTGTGTATTTTGTTGTTTGCCATAACAAACTAAGTTTTCTATGACGAAATGAGCATAAAAACATAAAAAAAAAAAAAACTTTCAATGTGATAAATCTAAAGTTGATCTAGAGAATTAAGCGTTGAAAGTAAAACAAATACAAAATAATATGACTTATTTTTTATCACTTTAATGAGTGGGGCCCTTTTGGATCCCCAAGAACTTTAGTGGGATTTTATATTTTGCTCAAAAAATGATAATGAATCAAAATCAATGTTGTTATGAATTATTGACCTATTTAAGGCTCCAATTACTTCACAGCAAATATTCCACTTTGAAATAGTTTTTGGCAAAAATATTTGGTTTGCCATAAAAAACAGTTTTCTATGACAAAAGGGCATGAAACAAACATCAAATATTCCACTTAAAAATATTTAATGGAAAATATTGTGTATTTTGTTGTTTGCCATAACAAACTAAGTTTTCTATGACGAAATGAGCATAAAAACATTAAAAAAAAAAACTTTCAATGTGATAAATCTAAAGTTGATCTAGAGAATTAAGCGTTGAAAGTAAAACAAATACAAAATAATATGACTTATTTTTTATCACTTTAATGAGTGGGGCCCTTTTGGATCCCCAAGAACTTTAGTGGGATTTTATATTTTGCTCAAAAAATAATAATGAATCAAAATGAATGTTATGAATTATTGACATATTTAAGGCTCCAATTACTTCACAGCAAATATTCCACTTTGAAATAGTTTTTGGCAAAATATTTGGTTTGCCATAAAAAACAGTTTTCTATGACAAAAGTGCATGAAACAAACATCAAATATTCCACTTAAAAATATTTAATGGAAAATATTGTGTATTTTGTTGTTTGCCATAACAAAGTTTTTCTATGACAAAATGAGCATAAAAACATTTTTAAAAAAACTTACAATGTGATAAATCTAAAGTTGTTCTAGAGAATTAAGCGTTGAAAGTAAAACAAATACAAAATAATAAGACTTATTTTTATCACTTTAATGAGTGGGGCCCTTTTGGATCCCCAAGAACTTTAGTGGGATTTTATATTTTGCTCAAAAAATAATAATGAATCAAAATAAATGTTGTGAATTATTGACATATTTAAGGCTCCAATTACTTCACAGCAAATATTCCACTTTGAAATATTTTTGGGGAAAATATTGTGTATTTTGTGTTTGCCAATAAAAACTACGTTTTCCATGACAAACAGGGCATAAAACAAACAAAAGTAATTTAATAAAAAGTAATAATCGAGAGATTCAGCCAAAGTTGTTCAAGAGATGTAAGTGTTGAAAGTAAAAAAATAATGTATGACTTATTTTTAACACTTTTATGATTGGGACCCTTTTTTAATCCAAGATCATTTTAGTGGGATTTTTTTAACAGTCTTTGTTAAAAAAAAAAAAAAAATTAAAAAATCAATGTTATGAATATTGACCCATTGCAAACTCCAATTATCTCACATCACATATTTCACTTAAAAATATTTTTTAGGGAAAATATTGTGTATTTTGTTTGCCATAACATACTAGGTTTTCTATGACAAAATGAGCATAAAATAAAATAAAAAACTTACAATGTGATGAATCTAAAGTTGATCTAGAGAATTAAGCGTTGAAAGTAAAACAAATACAAAATAATATGACTTATTTTTATCACTTTAATGAGTGGGGCCCTTTTGGATCCCCAAGAACTTTAGTGGGATTTTATATTTTGCTCAAAAAATAATAATGAATCAAAATAAATGTTGTGAATTATTGACATATTTAAGGCTCCAATTATTACACTTAAAAATATTTTTGGGGAAAATATTGTGTATTTTGTGTTTGCCAATAAAAACTACGTTTTCCATGACAAACAGGGCATAAAACAAACAAAAGTAATTAATAAAAAGTAATAATCGAGAGATTCAGCCAAAGTTGTTCAAGAGATGTAAGTGTTGAAAGTAAAAAAATAATGTATGACTTATTTTTAACACTTTTATGATTGGGACCCTTTTGGATCCAAGATCATTTTAGTGGGATTTTTTTAACAGTCTTTGTTAAAAAAAAATAATGATTAAAAATCAATGTTATGAATTATTGACCCATTGCAAACTCCAATTATCTCACATCACATATTCCACTTAAACATATTTTTTAGGGAAAATATTGTGTATTTTGTGTTTGCCATAACAAACTAAGTTTTCTATAACAAAATGAGCATGAAAACATAAAAAAATAACCTTGAAACTTAAAGGACAGTAAAATAAATAAAGACTACCGTAATGTATGACTTATTTTTATCACTTTAATGAGTGGGTCTCTTTTGGATCCCTAATCATTTTAGTGTGATTATATATTTTACTGTCATTGCTCAAAAAATAATAATAAATCTAAATCAATGTTATGAATTATTGACATATTTAAGGCTCCAATTACTTCACATCAAATACTACACTTAAAAATATTTTTGGGGAAAATATTGTTTATTTTGTGTTTGCCAATAAAAACTACGTTTTCCATGACAAACAGGGCATAAAACAAACAAAAGTAATTAATAAAAAGTAATAATCGAAAGATTCAGCCAAAGTTGTTCAAGAGATGTAAGTGTTGAAAGTAAAAAAAATAATGTATGACTTATTTTTAACACTTTTATGATTGGGACCCTTTTGGATCCAAGATCATTTTAGTGGGATTTTTTTTTTTAATTTTGTTAAAAAAAATAATGATTAAAAATTAATGTTATGAATTATTGACCCATTGCAAACTCCAATTACCTCACATCACATATTTCACTTAAAAATATGTTTTAGGGAAAATATTGTGTATTTTGTGTTTGCCATAACAAACTAAGTTTTCTATAACAAAATGAGCACGAAAACATAAAAAAAACATTGAAAGTTAAAGGACAGTAAAATAAATAAAAACTAATGTATGACTTATTTTTATCACTTTAATGAGTGGGTCTCTTTTGGATCCCTAATCATTTTACCGTATTTTCCGCACCATAAGGCGCCCTGGGTTATAAGCCGCGCCTTCAATGAACGGCATATTTCAAAACTTTGTCCACCTATAAGCCGCCCCGTGTTATAAGCCGCATCTAACTGCGCTAAAGGAATGTCAAAAAAACAGTCAGATAGGTCAGTCAAACTTTAATAATATATTAAAAACCAGCGTGATGTGGGCGCGCACGGAGTCGTATATCAACATGGACGGAGCTGCGTGAAAAAAGCCACCCGGCCTCTTCGCGTAAACTTCCCTTAACCACTCGCTCACCTTTTCTTCATCCATCCATCCCTTCGAGTTAGCTTTTATGATGACGCCGGCTGGAAAGGTCTCTTTTGGCAAGGTCTTCCTTTTGAATATCACCATGGGTGGAAGTTTCTGGCCATTAGCATGGCAAGCTAGAACCACAGTGAAGGATGACTTCTCATTCCCTGTGGTGCGAATATTCACCGTACGTGCTCCCGTTGTATCCACAGTGCGGTTCACAGGAATATCAAAAGTCAGTGGAACCTCGTCCATGTTGATAATGTTCTCTGGCCGGATCTTTTTTTCAGCTATCTTGTTTTTACAATATGCACGGAAAGTAGACAGCTTTTCTTGAAAGTCTTTAGGCAGTTGCTGTGAAATAGTAGTCCGTGTGCGGATGGAGAGATTGCGTCTTTTCATGAACCGGATCCCTGTCGCTTAGTAGGAGCCATTTTGTGGTCTTTACAGATGTAAACACACAAAGGAAATGAAAAGTACGGTAATATCCGCGCGCTTCTTCTTCTTCTACGCGGGCGGGTGGTTGCTTACAGTAGAAGAAGAAGCGCTTCCTGTTCTATGGGGGCGGGTGCTTACCTTGGCGGTTGCTTGCGTAGAAGAAGAAGCACTTCCTCTTCTACGGGGAAAAAAGATGGCGGCTGTTTACCGTAGTTGCGAGACCGAAACTTTATGAAAATGAATCTTAATATTAATCCATATATAAAGCGCACCGGGTTATAAGGCGCACTGTCAGCTTTTGAGAAAATTTGTGGTTTTTAGGTGCGCCTTATAGTGCGGAAAATACGGGTGTGATTATATATTTTACTGTCATTGCTCAAAAAATAATAAATCTAAATCAATGTTATGAATCATTGACATATTTAAGGCTCCAATTACTTCACATCAAATATTCAACTTTAAAATATTTTTAGGGAAAATATTGTGTATTTTATGTTTGCCATTAAAAACTATGTTTTCTTTAACAAAATGAGCATAAAAACATTAAAAAAAATAGATAAATGCGTTAAAATGTAATATCGGAAATTATCGGTATCAGTTTTTTTATTATCGGTATCAGGTTTTTTTAATTTTTTTTAATTATTTTTTATTTTATTTTATTAAATCAACATAAAAAACACAAGATACACTTACAATTAGTGCACCAACCCAAAAAACCTCCCTCCCCCATTTGCACTCATGCACACAAAAGGGTTGTTTCTTTCTGTTATTAATATTGTGGTTCCTACATTATATATCAATATATATCAATACAGTCTGCAGGGATACAGTCCGTAAGCACACATGATTGTGCGTGCTGCTGCTCCACTAATAGTACTAACCTTTAACACTTCATTGTACTCATTTTCATTAATTACTAGTTTCTATGTAACTGTTTTTATATTGTTTTACTTTCTTTTTTATTCAAGAATTTTTTTTAAATTTATTGATCTTATTTTATTATTATTTTAAAAAAGTACCTTATCTTCACCATACCTGGTTGTCCAAATTAGGCATAATAATGTGTTAATTCCACGACTGTATGTATCGGTTGATATCGGTATCGGTAATTAAAGAGTTGGACAATATCGGATATCGGCAAAAAGTAATTATCGGACATCCCTAAAAAAACAACCTTAAAATAAATCCAAAGTTGATCCAGAGAATTAAGCGTTGACAGTAAAACAAATCAAAAATAATGTATGACTTATTTTTACCACTTTTATGATTTGGCACCCTTTTTGGATCCCGAAGAATTTTAGTGGGATTTTTTTTAAACTGTCTTTGCTCAAAAAATAATAATGAATCAAAATCCATCCAAAGAATTATTGACCTATCGAATATTCCACAAAAAATATATTTCGGGAAAACAATGCATATTTGGTTTTGCCAATAAAAATTTAGGTTTTCCATGACAAAATGAGCATAAAAAAATTAAAGAACTTATAATCAGATACATCTAAAGTTGATCTTGAGAATTAAGAAAGTAAAACAAATAAAAAATACAGTATATTTGTCACACTTTAATAAGTGGAGCCCTTTTGCCATAAAAAATGTTTTCTTTAACAAAAAGGGCATAAAATATAACATATTAAACTTTATATCGATAGATAGATCGATCTGAAGTTGATCTACTGATTTATCGGTTGAAAGTTAAAATGTATATATACCGTATTTTACACTTTTGAGTGGGACCCTTGTGTAGGTCCTCAATAATTTTAGTGGGATTTTTAATAAACTGTCTTTGCTCAAAAAATAATAATGAGTCAAAATCCATCCAAATAATTATTGACCTATTGGCCCTGCGATGAGGTGAGGTGGCGACTTGTCCAGGGTGTACACCGCCTTCCGCCCGATTGTAGCTGAGATAGGCTCCAGCGCCCCCCACGACCCCGAAGGGAATAAGCGGTAGAAAATGGATGGACGGATGGAAAACTTTAATTACTTCACATCAAATATTTCACTTAAAAATATTTTTATGCAAAATATTGTGTGTTTTGTCGTTTGCCAGTTTTCGATGACAAAATGGCATTAATAAACATTTTAAAAAAACCTTATAATCGGATAAATCGAAAGTTGATCTACAGAATTAAGCGTTGAAAGTAAAACAAACAAATAAATAATGTATGACTTATTTTTACCACTTTTATGATTGGGACCCTTTTAGATGCCAGCTAATTTTAATGTGATTTTTTTTTTTTTTGATAACTCTAATGCTAAAAAATTAATCAAAATCAGTGTTTTTCTTGTACAAAAAGGGCATAAAACACAAATATTAAAACTTTATATTGATAAATCTGAAGTGGATCTAGCGAGTTATGGTATTTAAAAAATATATATAAAAATGTTATGCTAAAAAATGAATCAAAATCAGTGTTTTTCTTGTACAAAAGGGGGATAAAACAACACAAATATTAAAACTTTATATTGATAAATCTGAAGTGGATCTAGCGAGTTATGGTATTTAAAAAATATATATAAAAATGTTATGCTAAAAAATGAATCAGAATTAGTGTTTTTCTTGTACAAAAAGGGCATAAAACAACACAAATATTAAAACTTTATATTGATAAATCTGAAGTGGATCTAGCGAGTTATGGTATTTAAAAAATATATATAAAAATGTTATGCTAAAAAATGAATCAAAATCAGTGTTTTTCTTGTACAAAAGGGGCATAAAACAACACAAATATTAAAACTTTATATTGATAAATCTGAAGTGGATCTAGCGAGTTATGGTATTTAAAAAATATATATAAAAATGTTATGCTAAAAAATGAATCAAAATCAGTATTTTTCTTGTACAAAAGGGGCATAAAACAACACAAATATTAAAACTTTATATTGATAAATCTGAAGTGGATCTAGCGAGTTATGGTATTTAAAAAATATATATAAAAATGTTATGCTAAAAAATGAATCAAAATCAGTGTTTTTCTTGTACAAAAGGGGCATAAAACAACACAAATATTAAAACTTTATATTGATAAATCTGAAGTGGATCTAGCGAGTTATGGTATTTAAAAAATATATATAAAAATGTTATGCTAAAAAATGAATCAAAATTAGTGTTTTTCTTGTACAAAAAGGGCATAAAACAACACAAATATTAAAACTTTATATTGATAAATCTGAAGTGGATCTAGCGAGTTATGGTATTTAAAAAATATATATAAAAATGTTATGCTAAAAAATGAATCAAAATCAGTGTTTTTCTTGTACAAAAGGGGCATAAAACAACACAAATATTAAAACTTTATATTGATAAATCTGAAGTGGATCTAGCGAGTTATGGTATTTAAAAAATATATATAAAAATGTTATGCTAAAAAATGAATCAAAATTAGTGTTTTTCTTGTACAAAAGGGGCATAAAACAACACAAATATTAAAACTTTATATTGATAAATCTGAAGTGGATCTAGCGAGTTATGGTATTTAAAAAATATATATAAAAATGTTATGCTAAAACATGAATCAAAATTAGTGTTTTTCTTGTACAAAAAGGGCATAAAACAACACAAATATTAAAACTTTATATTGATAAATCTGAAGTGGATCTAGCGAGTTATGGTATTTAAAAAATATATATAAAAATGTTATGCTAAAAAATGAATCAAAATCAGTGTTTTTCTTGTACAAAAGGGGCATAAAACAACACAAATATTAAAACTTTATATTGATAAATCTGAAGTGGATCTAGCGAGTTATGGTATTTAAAAAAAATATATAAAAAAATATGGTAAAAAATGGATCAAAATCAGTGTTATAAATTGACCTATTTAAGGCTCCATTAATTAAAAAATGTTTTGGGGGGAAATGTTGCATTGTTTTTGTTTTTGCCAGAAATGTTTTTCTATAATAAAAGAGCATAAAACATAAAACAAATATTAATACTTCATATCGATAGATAGATCTGAAGTGGCTCTAGAGATTTAAGCCTGAGGAAAACATTTTTTACAAACATTTTTATGACCTTCCTGGTCGCTGAGAACAAACAAGAAAGATTTATTTGATTACTTTTGAAACTAAACATATGAAAATGGCCCCGCATGCTTTCATCGTTCGGTGTGCGGCCCCCAAACGTTTGAACACGCTGGCCTCGCCACAAGTTCAAGACTGGATTGGAGTCGTTGCCTAGCAACAGCAGCTCACTAAACCGTCAACTAGTGCGCGGAGGAAACATGCGTTGAATAGGCAAAAGTATCAGGACACGTCCAGAGATGAAAGTGTTCCACTTGGAAGATTTTCTGCACTATTTGTGAGGTCTGGTCCAGTTTGTGTTCTGTGGTTGAAAGTGCTCCTTGTCACAATGTGTGTGTGTGTGTGTGTGTGTGTGTGTGTGTGTGTGTGTGTGTGTGTGTGTGTGGCAGGCTAACAGCAAGCTGGCCAGCTGCCTGACCTGTAAAACGCTGATCAAGACGGGAGAGGTGGTGCTGGGCCTGGGAGCGGACGGTGCCATGGGCTCCTACTGCTCCGCCAACTGCATGAACAAGGCCAAGCTGTCGGCCGTCACCTTCCACAGTGAGTAGCCTCAAAAGATGCACGTCTCGGCACGCAGGGGTGGACCGGGTGTGTCTGCGGCGGCCACCTGTACTTGTGGTATGTGGCGAATAGGGTTGCAAAATTCCGGGAATATTCAAAGTTGGATACTTTCCATGGGAATTAACGGGAAATGAATGGGAATAAACATTGAATGCATCAAGTAGGGGTGTAACGGTACGTGTATTTGTATTGAACCGTTTCGGTACGGGGGTTTCGGTTCGGTTCGGAGGTGTACCGAACGAGTTTCCACACGAACATATTAAGTAGCCGCCTCTGTTTCTGTCAGTCCTCTACACAGCACCCAGCATTGTCCCACCCACACAACCATCTGATTGGTTACACACAGAGCGGTAACAGCCAATCAGCAGTGCGTATTCAGAGCGCATGTAGTCCGTGCTTAGCGTTTAGCAGGTAAGCATCAGGCAGCGGACTCTCCCCAAATGATAATAAACACCTCCCAGTCAACTACTAGTAACATCACTATGAGCCCGTTGACCTTCTGGAAATATAAAAGGCAGCTCAGCTCGCTCGTAGTCCTGGCTTGAGGTGACGGCTAATTCGCCTTTAGCGTAACGTTAGCCCATTTTGGTGTGGGTGTGTGTGTGTTACGGACAGCAAAGCCCTGTCTGTCTGTCATTTCACTTGACCTTTTTCCTGTGTTGATTGAGCTGTGTTGAAGCAGCAAAAAAGGACATTATGTTAAATGAAGAGTTTCTGTCTCTGATAGTTGATATAATAATGTAAGTGCATCATTAAGCCTACATGAACTCCATGGTGTTCAGGGATGAATAGTCTCTCCTATTGCTATTGTACCATTGTTTCAGCTATAGTTACATTAATCATTAGCAATGCAGCAGTCTAGTTTTGAATGGCAGGGTCCCTGCTATCACATGTTGATAAAAATATAACATTTACATAATAAATCAACTACAGGCTTCTCAAATGCTGTAATAAATTAATTATTTACAGCATTTGGGAAGCCTGTAGTTGATTTTTATTATGTAAATGTTATATTTTTATCAACATGTGATAGATAAATCAACTACAGGCTTCTCAAATGCTGTAATAAATTAATTATTTACAGCATTTGGGAAGCCTGTAGTTGATTTTTATTATGTAAATGTTATATTTTTATCAACATGTGATAGCAGGGACCCTGCCATTCAAAACTAGGCATGATGAGTTGACTTGAAACTGTTTAATGTTGCACTTTTTATATGTAGAAGAAAAGTTTTGTCATTTTTATTAATCTGAGCAACAACTTGAGGCAGTTTAATGTTAATTAATGTGGGCAGAATTATTATAGTGTTCCCAATGTTAAAAGGATAAAGCCATTGTTTACAAATTTGGTACATAAATAACCACAAAATGTATATTTTGTTGTTTTCTTACTGTACAGAAAATGAACCGAACCGTGACCTCTAAACCGAGGTACGTACCGAACCGAAACTTTTGTGTACCGTTACACCCCTAATATATCGTGTTTTGCGACATGGCCTAAAAATATTGAGATATTAATAAAAGGCCATATCACCCAGCCCTAGTTTAAATGGCGTTTCCATCGGCCAGGAGAACTAGGAGTGTTGTGTGTGTGGTGAGATGCAAACACTCTGTAATGAATGTTGAAATGGAGTTTCCATGGGCCAAGACGACGATGCCCACACAAAATGTCCTGTGTGCAGACGCTGAACCCACCTGTCACTTCTGCAAGAGGACTTCTCTGCCACAGTACCAAGCCACTCTGGCCGAGGGAAACGTGCTCAACTTCTGCAGCTCGCAGTGCGTCACCAAATTCCAGGTGGAGTCTCCACTCTCTCTCGTCTTCATCACAACTCCTCTACACTGCAAAAAGTCAGTGTTCAAAAACAATTAAAAAAAATACCAAAATTAGAGGTATTTTACTTGAACTAAGCAAAATTATCTGCCAATAGAACAAGAAAATTTGGCTTGTCAAGACTTTCCAAAACAAGCAAAATTAGCTAACCTCAATGAACCCAAAAATAGCTTAAAATAAGTATATTCTCACTAATAACAAGTGCACTTTTCTTGGTAGAAAAAAAAAAGAGACCTTTTTGCTCAATATGTTGAAAAATATTCTTAAATTAAGTAAGTGGTAGTGCCATTATCTTGACATAATGATATGTGCTCGGCATTACATTTCTTGAAACCAGCAAACTTATACTAAAAACTAATTTATTGTTCTTAATGGAAAGGCAAGCGCTTGTTACTCTCGGGGTCTCCTAGCCGCTCAGGCAAATCATATTGTCTAAAAATGTATTTTTCCATCGATAACATGACATCATCGCGCCAAGTGCGTGTTCTTTCAGTCAATTAGTGCGCATATATACAGCCCGGCCCCCGGCCAAATATTTTTTTTTTGTAATTTTGAAGAATTTATCTGAATGTGCATGAACTATTTCTGTTCAAAATTGTTAGAAATGTTAAATGTTTAAATATTAACTGTCAGTTTACTGTACTGTGCCAACTGTACTACTATATGAGTACATCTTTTCTATTGTTTCATTGAAAATAAAACAGCAAAGTCCATTTCGCTGTCATCTGTTTTAATTATGAGACACAATTGTGTCAAAGTCATGATTTTTTTTTCATGCTTGAATTGAGAAATTCTTACTTTGAAAAAGTAGTTTTATACTTGTGAGTGTTGATGACACAGCTTTGCAACACTTGATATTCTAGTTTCAAGCATGTTTTACTCAATATAGGTCATCACATCTCAGCAACGAGCTGTAATATCTTACTGAGATCATTTAGGAGCAAAACAAGTAAAAGACTCTAACGTAAAATCTGCTTAGTGAGAAGAATTATCTTATGTATCTTGCACTCTTCTGGACAGACTCAATAGTTGGCCAGAAGAGTGCAAGAGGTGTCCAATTCTCAGCGTGTATCCCGGACGAGCCCCCAAATTGTTGCGTTTTGGACCAGTTGTTCCTCCCAGGGAATTCAAGTCACAATTCGCTCCCTAGCTCTTTACGACACTTAAAGCTGAGTTGAAAAACCACCAGAGACAGAATAGGTATTTTGTTGTATATTTTCAAAGCTTTGCCAATATACATTTTGAGACCAGTCTAACCCTAGAACATTCTATTGCGCCTCCCAAAATGGTCTGTCTTCCCAACGCCAAAAACCCCTCTTTCCTTCCCCCTCCCTAGCCATAATACAAGCACAACGTCTCCCTAGTCATAATACATTCCAAAGAACTCAAGGTTAACACACATAGTATACTTGCTGACAGAGCATCAGGAGAAGAAATGGAAAACACGAGCTGTTTTCAAATATGACTAAGAAATGAAAGAAGTACAACTTAAATTCGGATATATGTAAATATCTGCCTCCGACAATTACCAGACAGAAAATAAGCAAATATCACCCTTATTTGAGATATTTCATCTTACTTAGATTTCAGTGTTTGCAGTGTATGACACTCAATGTGTGCTTTCACCAGAACACCACCCTCCAGACGGCCACCAACGGACAGACGGCGCTCTCCGACGCCGTGCAGCTGAAGTGCAACTACTGTCGTGGAGCCTTCAGCATGAAGCCCCAGACTCTGGAGTGGGAGGTGTGACGGCCATCCTCGGGGGGGGGGAGGGCGGTGCTGCTGCTGCGCTGTGTCACCTGACGTTAGTGGGTGTGTCTCCTCCAGGACAAAGTCTACCACTTCTGCAGCAAGGTGTGCTGCGACGACTACAAGAAGCTGCACTGCATCGTGACGGTCTGCGAGTACTGCCAGGAGGAGAAGACTCTGCATGAGACGCTCAAGTTCTCAGGCGAGAAGAAGCCTTTCTGCAGCGAAGGTCTCCCGTCTGCCCGCCACGTCCTGAAGTGTGAGCGCAGATGAGATCTCCTCTCTCCCTGCCCCAGGCTGCAAGCTGCTGTACAAGCAGGACTTCATCAGGCGTCTGGGCCTCAAGTGTGTCAGCTGCAACAACTGCAACCAGATGTGCAAGCGGGCCGTGACGCGCCAGCTGGGCGGCATGACGCGCGACTTCTGCGGCGAGGAGTGCGGCAAGAAGTTCGACGACTGGTACCACAAGGTGGGTCCACTTATTAGGGCCCAGAGGCTTTGGAACTGCAGATATGTATATACTAGAGATGCGCGGTTTATGGGCACAACCGCGGAGTCCGCGGATTATTCGCGGATCAAGCGGATGAAATTAAAAAAAATTAGATTTTATCCGCGGGTCGGGTCGGGTCGGGTGGTTGAAATAAAAAAAAATTAGATTTTAAATAGATTCAGGCGGGTGGCAGTTAAACCAATTGGGAAATATATATACATAGTTAAATGTTGTTACCCACATACGAAAAACGAGCAGGCACCTGCAGCATATGCCACAACAGAAGAAGAAGAAAAAAAGAGATGGACACTTTTACGGAGCGGAGAAGGGACGCCTCGCCGGGGTCCGGGACCGAGGCCCCTTCCCCCGAGAGGGCCCCACCGGGAGCCGTAGCTGAGGCGATCCGCGAGAAGGGCTTGACGCACGTCCAGGGTCACCACCGCACCGACACCCCGCCTCGTCCGCCTTCGCCGCGGCCGGCGTCACGCGCAGCAGGTAAGCAGCTTACCTGCCCGCCACCCCCGTGGCCGGGGGCTCGTAACAGGGGTCACTCCGCGCGCTCCGCCCGCGCAGCTTACCTGCCCGCCACCCCTGTTGCCGGGGGCGCGTAACAGGGGTCACTCCGCGCGCAGTGCGCTCACGAAAGGGGTGGGGCTCACCCTGGTTGATATAGACAGCAGGACGGTGGCCATAGAAGTCGGAACCCACTAAGGAGTGTGTAACAACCCACCTGCCGAATCAACTAGCCCTGAAAATGGATGGCGCTGGAGCGTCGGGCCCATACCCGGCCGTCGCCGGCAGCGAGACGCGCTTGGAGGTGCGCTCAGTGCGGCTCCCATATGATTGCGCACTGGTGTGCGTCTGGGTCGTGACAGCGTGGCACGCGAATGTCTGTGCTGCATTGGATCAGTCTCCTTTCTTTAACAGGCAAAAGCTTTATTAGCTCACTAATGCCTTGCATCGTCGATATTAGATATATAACAACGGGCGGGTGCGGGTGGGTGCGGTTCTGATCAAATGTTACATCGGGTGGATGGCGGATGGTTGACGACTTTCTGATGCGGTTGCGGATGAAATAATTGCCTATCCGCGCATCTCTAGTATATACAAACCCCGTTTCCATATGAGTTGGGAAATTGTGTTAGATGTAAATATAAACGGAATACAATGATTTGCATTGCATTTCAACCCATATTCAATTGAATGCACTGCAAAGACAACATATTTGATGTTCAAACTCATAAGCTTTATTTGTTTTTTGCAAATAATAAACTTAGAATTTCATGGCTGCAACACGTCCCAAAGTAGTTGGGAAAGGGCATGTTCACCACTGTGTTACATCACCTTTTCTTTTAACAACACTCAGTAAAGGTTTGGGAACTGAAGAGACACATTTTTTAAGCTTCTCGGGTGGAATTCTTTCCCATTCTTGCTTGATGTACAGCTTAAGTTGTTCAACAGTCCGGGGGTCTCCGTTGTGCTATTTTAGGCTTCATAATGCGCCACACATTTTCAATGGGAGACAGGTCTGGACTACAAGCAGGCCAGTCTAGTACCCGCACTCTTTTATTATGAAGCCACGTTGATGTAACACGTGGCTTGGCATTGTCTTGCTGAAATAAGCAGGGGCGTCCATGGTAACGTTGCTTGGATGGCAACATATGTTGCTCCAAAACCTGTATGTACCTTTCAGCATTAATGGCGCCTTCACAGATGTGTAAGTTACCCATGTCTTGGCCACTAATACACCCCCATACCATCACACATGCTGCCTTTTCCACTTTGCGCCTATAACAATCCGGATGGTCCACAGTTTCCAAAAACAATTTGAAATGTGGACTCGTCAGACCACAGAACACTTTTCCACTTTGTATCAGTCCATCTTAGATGAGCTCAGGCCCAGCGAAGCCGACTGCGTTTTTGGGTGTTGTTGATAAACGGTTTTCGCCTTGCATAGGAGAGTTTTAACTTGCACTTACAGATGTAGCGACCAACTGTAGTTACTGACAGTACTGAAGTGTTCCTGAGCCCATGTGGTGATATCCTTTACACACTGATGTCGCCTGTTGATGCAGTACAGCCTGAGGGATGGAAGGTCACGGGCTTAGCTGCTTACGTGCAGTGATTTCTCCAGATTCTCTGAACCCTTTGATGATATTACGGAGCGTAGATGGTGAAATCTCTAAATTCCTTGCAATAGCTGGTTGAGAAAGGTTTTTCTTAAACTGTTCAACAATTTGCTCACGCATTTGTTGACAAAGTGGTGACCCTCGCCCCATCCTTGTTTGTGAATGACTGAGCATTTCATGGAATCTACTTTTATACCCAATCATGGCACCCACCTGTTCCCAATTAGCCTGCACACTTGTGGGATGTTCCAAATAAGTGTTTGATGAGCATTCCTCAACTTTATCAGTATTTATTGCCACCTTTCCCAACTTCTTTGTCACGTGTTGCTGTCATCAAATTCTAAGTTAATGATTATTTGCAAAAAAAAAAAAAGTTTATCAGTTTGAACATCAAATATGTTGTCTTTGTAGCATATTCAACTGAGTATGGCTTGAAAAGGATTTGCAAATCATTGTATTCCGTTTATATTTACGTCTAACACAATTTCCCAACTCATATGGAAACTGGGTTTGTATTTATATATAATATTTATATATACACACTGCAAAAACTGAAATCTAAGTAAGATGAAATATCTCAAATAAGAGTGATATTTGCTTATTTTCTGCCTGATAAGATCATTCTTCTGGGGCGGCATAGCTCGGTTGGTAGAGTGGCCGTGCCAGCAACTTGAGGGTTCCGGGTTCGATTCCCGCTTCCGCCAGCCTAGTCACCACCGTTGTGTCCTTGGGCAAGACACTTTACCCACCTGCTCCCACTTTAAATGTAACTTAGATATTGGCTTTCACTATGTAAAAGCACTTTGAGTCACTAGAGAAAAGCGCTATATAAATATAATTCACTTCACGTCATTCACTTCTCACTAAGCAGATTTTATGTTAGTGTTTTACTTGTTTTAAGTGTTATTACAGCTCGTTGCTGAGATGTGATGACCTATATTGAGTAGAACATGCTTGAAACTAGAATATCAAGTGTTGCAAAGCTGTGTCATCAACACTCACAAGAATAAAACTGCTTTTTTAAATTAATAATTTCTTATTTTAAGCATGTAAAAAAAAAAAATCATGACTTTGACACAATTGTGTCTCATAATTAAAACAGATGACAGCCAAATGGACTTTGCTGTTTTGCTGTTTGCTGTTTTCAATGAAACAATAGAAAATACGTACTCATATAGTAGTACAGTTGTTATTAGTGAGAATATACTTATTTTAAGCTATTTTTGGCTTCATTGAGGTTAGCTAATTAGGGCCCGCATGGCCCATTGCAGAAGGACTCCTAAAGGGAGTCCTTCTGCAATGGGACATAAGGACCTATTGAATTTGTAAGGTTTTATTATTATTCTTTCTTATTCCGCAGCTTTGCGTGGTACTTTGACCCCCTTAACATGCTTCAAAACTCACCAAATTTGACGCACACATAAATAAACTCGAACAAAACTCTTTGGTAAAAATACCAAACCCCAAAACTCAAAATTGCGCTCTAGCGCCCCCTACAAAGTAAACTTTTTCTAACTCCCAGTACGAATGTCGTAGAGACATGAAACAAAAACCTCTATGTAGGTCTGACTTAGACTTAAATTTTATTAATTTATTTCCTCGGCCAAAAATCTACAGGAAGTTTGCTATTCCCCCTTCAACACTACATTTTAGTAAAATCAGTCACTTTTGCCTCTTTGAGCTGTAATTTGACCCCCTTAACATGCTTCAAAACTCACCGAACTGAACGCACACATCAAGACTGGCAGAAAAAACCTAACCCCAAATCTCAAAATTGCGCTCTAGCGCAATTTTTGAATAAAACGCAGAAAAAACTGCGCCTCGGAAGAAAAAAATGACAAAACTGCCTGTATCTTCCACTGGGAAGGTCGGAGAGACATGAAACAAAAACCTCTATGTAGGTCTCACTTAGACCTACATTTCATAAATTGACAACCCCCAGCAAAAATCAACAGGAAGTTTGCTATTCCCCCTTCAACACAACATTTTCGTAAAAACCGGTCACCTTCCTTCAAAAACTATCGCCTCTGAGCACGTTTGTCGTTTCGGCTTCAAACTAACACAGGAGAGAGATTGAACCCTTGTGATTAAAACTACAGAAGCGCGTTTTAATAACTGCTCCGGTTTTGATTTTATGAGCCTTCAAAGAACCGCTGCGCTGATGCTGCTGCGCTGCTGTTTTTTTTAAGATGGCTGCTTAAAAGCAGGAAGCACCAGCGTGCCTACACAATGCAGACAAGGTAGGTACACTAGACAAAAGTCTTGGGACACTTGGGACTAAAACTTGACAAAAGTATTTGGACACTTAGGACTAGCACCTGCCAAATATGCGGGCCCGACCAATGCTGCTTGCAGCTTTAATTTTACTTGTTTCGGAAAGTCTTGACAAGCCAAATTTTCTTGTTCTATTGGCAGATAATTTTGCTTAGTTCAAATAAAATACCCCTCATTTTTGTAAAAAAATGTTCTTGTTTTTGAACACTGACTTTTTGCAGTGCAGTGGTGGTCAAAAGTTTACATACACTTGTAAAGAACATCATGTCATGGCTCTCTTGAGTTTCCAATCTACAACTCTTATTTTTGTGTGATAAAGTGATTGGAGCACATACACTATATTGCCAAAAGTATTTGGCCACCCATCCAAAGTTAAAGTTAAAGTACCAATGATAGTCACACACACACACACACACTATGTGTGGTGAAATGTGTCCTCTGCATTTGACCCATGCCCTTGTTCCACCCCCTGGGAGGTGAGGGGAGCAGTGAGCAGCAGCGGTGGCCGCGCCCTGGAATCATTTTTGGTGATTTAACCCCCAATTCCAACCTTTGATGCTGAGTGCATACCTGCCAACTACTCCGGTTTTCCCGTAATTAGTACGGTTTTCATCAACCTATTCCGGGTTACGGTTGCAGTGATAAAAAATACGGTTTTTCATTAATTAAAAAAAAAAAAATTTTTTTAAGTTTTATTCACGAAATCGCGTAACAACAATGACAATCGACACTGCTTCCCGTAACTTCCTATCGAGCCATTCCGAATGCCATGCGCGAGGCTATTTATAGCACCGCTGCCAAGCACGAGGCCATTGTTTCCAAACGAGCGAACGATCATGGAATCAGCCGGAGAAAAATCGCAAACGAGTCTTAAACCGAAAAGAAAACTGCAGTCATTCCGTGAAGAATATTCAAAAGCCTATCCGGGAATAATTATCCGTTCCAAAAAGGGTGAAAACTACGCGAATTGCACCTTGTGCAGACAAGATTTTTCGATCGGACACGGAGGAATTAGCGATGTAAAAGACCACGTTGGGACAAAAAAACACAAGTCTAATGCCGTTGCTAGCGATACAATTTTGATTTTAGCCACAAAAAGGTAATGACACCAATGTTATCTATTGGAATTGTTTAGTACTGTTTTACTGTTAAAAGTGTTTATACTATTTATGCTTTCATGTCCAAGTTGAAGAAATCTTGTTAAATGTTGACAGCATAACTACCAAAATACAGAAGTATGTCCTTAATATTTTTGCAGTGCTATTTCTGTTGAAAAGTTCAAATGATTACATTAGAGATGTGATGTGCCACTTTTCAAGTGTCTGATGGCTTCAATTAATTTTCATTAATTTTGAATTCTTTTGAAAGGCTTACAAAAAAACTACATTTGAATTGTAATTCCATGCTATTGACAGGACTATTAATTTTAATGAAGTTAGCTTACCATGTTTACAGTATAATAATTGTGATAGAAATGTGAATTTTAGGCACATAATATTTTTTACAATTGAACAAGGCAGTAGATTATACAAGCTTGGACAGAAAGTTAATAATGACACCAATTTTTTTTTTTAATGGAATTGTTTAGTACTGTTTTACCATTTGTTTACTGTAAAAAGTGTTTATACTTTCAATTAACAAATTGAAGTCTTGTGAAAGGTTGACAGGATAACTGGCATTAACTGTCAAAATAATTTCAAACTATTGAAGTTAGCTTACAGAATAAACATGTCAATCAACCCATATGATTTTTGCTGTAATATTTTTGTTTTGAAAAGTCACTGTGACTGATAGAAAAGTGATGGTTTTAGCAACATTTTAACCTGTCTGAATGCTAATAATCATTTTGCGTCGGGGGGCGAAGCTGAACCCCCCACCAGGACTTTGTCCTGGACCTACGGGGCCTGCGGCCCCTGGACCCTGGCTACTAGGTTTTTCTGATTTCAAAAGTTGGCAGGTATGTGAGTGCCAAGCAGGGAGGTAATGGCTCCCATTTTTATAGTCTTTGGTATGACTCTGAGACCTGAGCCATCTCAGGGCAGACACTCTAACCACAAGGCCACCGAGCAGGTGTTTGGCATGCCACAACATTTACTTTGGCCCCCGCTACATTATTTAGCCAGGCCCCCCACATCATTTAGTAAGGCCCGCCACAACATTAGAGTGGCCCACCACATCATATAACATGATTTAGGATGGCCTGCCACAATATTTAATTTAAAGTTAAAGTGCCAATGATTGTCACACACACACACGAGGTGTGGTGAAATTATCCTCTGCATTTGGCCCATCCCCACAGGGGAGCAGTGAGCAGCAGCGGTGGCCGTGCCCGGGAATAATTTTTGGTGATTTAACCCCCAATTCCAACCCTTGATGCTGAGTGCCAAGCAGGGAGGTAATGGCTCCCATTTTTATAGTCTTTGGTATGACTCAGCCGGGGTTTGAACTCACAACCTACCCATCTCCGGGTGGACACTCTAACCACTAGGCCACTGAGTAGGTGATGAGAAATTATGAGAACTTGGCCCGGTGTATAAAATCAAGCACATAGGTATGGAGACTGTTTCTACAAACATTTGTGAAAGAATGGGCCACTCTCAGTGATTTCCAGCGTGGAACCTGTCATAGGATGCCACCTGTGCAACAAATCCAGTCGTGAGGTTTCCTCGCTCCTAAATATTCCAAAGTCAACTTTATCATAAGAAAAGTGAAGAGTTTGGGAACAACAGCAACTCAGCCACCAAGTGGTAGGCCACGTAAACTGACAGAGAGGTCAGTCAAAGAGTTTCTGCACAGTCACTTGCTACAGAGCTCCAAACTTCATGTGACCTTCCAATTAGCCCACGTACAGTACGCAGAGAGCTTCACGGAATGGCTTTCCATGGCCGTGCAGCTGCAGCGAAGCCATACATCACCAAGTCCAATGCAAAGCGTGGGATGCAGTGGTGTAAAGGACATCACCACTGGACTCTAGAGCAGTGGAGACGCCTTCTCTGGACTGATGAGTCACGCTTTTCCATCTGGCAATCTGATGGAGCAGTCTGGGTTTGGAGGTTACCTGCTGCTCGCCATTAAACGTCATCGGTTTAATTGAGATGTTGGAGGCTTGTAGGTGGGAGTCTGATCATGACTAGACGTTGATATCCACACAAAGATCACCGAATGTGTCCCCGTCTGGCCACTAGGCGGCGCGGTGCGACTGCTGCAAGGTGCAAGGGCAGCTGACGGAGTCGGTGATGTGGAGGTCTGAGTTGAAGCACTTCTGCGACCAGGAGTGTCTCTTGAGGTTCTACTGCCAGCAGAATGAGCCCATCATGGCCACACAGAAAGGCCCGGAGAACAGCCTCACAGGTAGGACACACACCCGCGGGGCCAATAAAAGTTGTAAGTTAATAATACTAACACAGACACTCGTAGACGTGTTAGCATATGACGCTATCTTGATGACATTACAATAGCACGTACAAATATGCATGGAAACACGTCACACATGGGACGATTTACTAAGTAAAAGTTGTTTTAGTTATATTGTAAAACTTACAGACGTTGCTTAGAGCGACGAATGAAGAATCTATACAAGTATACAAGTAGAAACGCTATGGACGGCTAGAAGACTGAACGGAACCTCTACTTCCAGTTGAAAGTACTAAAAGAAAGGACAGTGAGCCAACTTATCCAAAAGATGGCGCCATAACACAAACACATTTTCAATGTATTTGCTTGCATTTTATTTTATTTTTTTACTATTTGCACAATGGCTGTCAGTGGGGGGGGAAAAAATCCATAAAGTAGTCGCACCGTTTTATAAACCACAGGGTGAAAAGTGTAGGAAAAAAGTAGTGGGGAATTTAGGGCGTATCTAATAACTATCTGCTGTAGAACATGGGCATCAAACACGTTAAATCAAACGTGCAGAAACCCTGACACACACTTCATTCTTCCTCGGTGGTTTTACATGGTGTGTGTGGACTTAGTTTGGATCAACTCTGTCTTAATGAAGCCTTCTTATCTTGCAGGAACTGAATCACAAGCTTCCAAACTTGGGGTAAGTAGGACTTTTAAGAAGGTTTCGTTTAGAATGGCGCAAATAGACGTACGATATAAAATCAAAGTTTTTAACTATAAAGCGCGATAGATAAAACGTGGTCTGTATGTTCTGCAGTTGTAATACACTTTTCCACCACCTGTGGCAGTAATGACAGTATCAAACACTACTAACCAGGGTTAATTAGGTGTTTTGGTAAGACGTGTAGAAACGCAGACGAGGGTAATTAGGTGTTTTGGTAAGACGTGTAGAAACGCAGACGAGACTCAATGAAGAGAACGTTGTTGTCAGACAATTTACTGGTAACATTTCTTCAGACCTAACGTTGAAAAAACAAATGGAAAGTACTAATTGTTTCTGTACATTTTTGTACAGTGACTGTGAGAATGAGATATTTTTAAGTGTTCTTTCTTAATCCATAGTCATGTTTACCGTATTTTCCGCACCATAAGCCGCCCTGGGTTATAAGCCGCGCCTTCAATGAACGGCATATTTCAAAACTTTGTCCACCTATAAGCCGCCCCGTGTTATAAGCCGCATCTAACTGCGCTAAAGGAATGTCAAAAAAACAGTCAGATAGGTCAGTCAAACTTTAATAATATATTAAAAACCAGCGTGATGTGGGCGCGCATGGAGTCGTATATCAACATGGACGGAGCTGCGTGAAAAAAGCCACCCGGCCTCTTCGCGTAAACTTCCCTTAACCACTCGCTCATCTTTTCTTCATCCATCCATCCCTTCGAGTTAGCTTTTATGATGACGCCGGCTGGAAAGGTCTCTTTTGGCAAGGTCTTCCTTTTGAATATCACCATGGGTGGAAGTTTCTGGCCATTAGCATGGCAAGCTAGAACCACAGTGAAGGATGACTTCTCATTCCCTGTGGTGCGAATATTCACCGTACGTGCTCCCGTTGTATCCACAGTGCGGTTCACAGGAATATCAAAAGTCAGTGGAACCTCGTCTATGTTGATAATGTTCTCTGGCCGGATCTTTTTTTCAGCTATCTTGTTTTTACAATATGCACGGAAAGTAGCCAGCTTTTCTTGAAAGTCTTTAGGCAGTTGCTGTGAAATAGTAGTCCGTGTGCGGATGGAGAGATTGCGTCTTTTCATGAACCGGAAACCTGTCGCTTAGTAGGAGCCATTTTGTGGTCTTTACAGATGTAAACACACAAAGGAAATGAAACGTAATATCCGCACGCTTCTTCTTCTTCTACGGGGGCGGGTGGTTGCTTACAGTAGAAGAAGAAGCGCTTCCTCCTCTATGGGGGCGGGTGCTTACCTTGGCGGTTGCTTGCGTAGAAGAAGAAGCACTTCCTCTTCTACGGGGAAAAAAGATGGCGGCTGTTAACCGTAGTTGCGAGACCGAAACTTTATGAAAATGAATCTTAATATTAATCCATATATAAAGCGCACCGGGTTATAAGCCGCACTGTCAGCTTTTGAGTAAATTTGTGGTTTTTAGGTGCGGCTAATAGTGCGGAAAATACGGTTATTGTTTCTGTACATTTTTGTACAGTGACTGTGAGAATGACATATTTTTAAGTGTTCTTTCTTAATCCATAGTCATGTTTAGTATTTTCCCATGTAGTGTGTCTTCTCTTTGTTTTGTCTTATGTCTGCTCACAGAGCTGTTTTGGCCAGTTCCTTATCTGTTTTGAAGAAGCAGCTGCGCTCCTTTCTGGGCGAGAGGGGCTGTTTTCTATATACATAAACTCACTTATTTTTGTTTGGATTGAGAGCTCTTCTTGTTGATGCTATTGTCGCGTTGTAAGGGCTAGTCTCCTAAAGCTTTAGTAAAACTTGGCCAAGTACTATTTGGTCTCGGTGGTCCTTTTTACTCAACATGTTGTCCAAAAGAACTTGGGATTGGCCAGTGTGTTAATACCTGAGAGGAAAACTGGTAACTCACATTTTTTCTCAAATAAAATACTGCAAATGTTTTCAATGAACTTTCAAAATGTAGCTGTAGTGCCACAAAACGTCCACCAGAGGGCGACTCCCGCTTGAACACGTCAAATCTAATCCCACACACTTTTTAACACATCTGACCATACTTGCCAACCCTCCCGGATTTTCCGGGAGACTCCCGAAATTCAGCGCCTCTCCCGAAAACCTCCCGGGACAAATTTTCTCCCGAAAATCTCCCGAAATTCAGGCGGAGCTGGAGGCCACGCCCCCTCCAGCTCCATGCAGACGTGAGTGACGTGTTGACAGCCTGTTCACACGTCCGCTTTCCCACCATATAAACAGCTAATGATCTAGGGCGAGTTCTTGGTTTCTTATGTGTGTTTATTGTTAGGCAGTTTCATTAACGTCCTCCCAGCGCGGTAACAACACACAACAACAGCAGTCAAGTTTTCGTCCCCCGTAAAGCAGTTCGTCTGCCGTAAACAGCAATGTTGTGACACTTTTAAACAGGACAATACTGCCATCTACTGTACATGCATATGTGACCCACCCATAATGTGTCACATTTTTGTGTTGATTTATTTATTTTATTTTGTGGTTTGAATTCGTTTTTGGAGCTGTCATTACACATTTATCAGTATTCACATTGGTCAGTAGGGGGCAGTAGGGCGTTTCTTCCCAATTGAATGCTATCACCTGCAGACCGGAAGTGTCTTGTCATTCTGATGAGAGCGACCAGTCTGTGAACAATTAAAACGTCCTGTGTGCTTTTTCCTCCTGTATAACAGGCTAGTTTTGGTGAATCAACTCACTGAATAATATCCGTGTGATCTTTATAAGTTTAAGTACACATTCTGATGGTGGAGCCTAACTCTAAAGTGTTTGTGAGTTGTAGTTTGTATTTGTGAATGAATCCAGTGCACAGCTGCAGCAATCAATACAAAAAGGCGACGTGAGTACGCAATGTTTATATAGGAACTTCTGATCCTAATTCAGACTCCCAAATTAGAGCTCCCTTTTTCTTATTGATTTTATAATGTATATTTGTATAATGTGTGTGTTCTGAAATAGTGACAGAGAATAGAACAAGGATGGACAATTCAACCCTTAACTCAACAATGAGTAGATGAGTGTTATGTGTGTGTATATGTGTAAATAAATGAACACTGAAATTCAAGTATTTATTTTATTTATTTATATATATATATATATATATATATATATATATATATATATATACATATGTAATAAGATATATATGTTTATAGCGAGAATTCACTGAAAGTCAAGTATTTTTTATATATATATATATCTTAACCACGCCCCCCACCCCCCACCTCCCGAAATCGGAGGTCTCAAGGTTGGCAAGTATGCATCTGACATAAATGTAACTTGTCATTGGCGACTCACGGCAGAGAAGAGCAAACATCAATCAATCAATCAATCTTTATTTATATAGCCCTAAATCACAAGTGTCTCAAAGGGCTGCACAAGCCACAACGACATCCTCGGTACAAAGCCCACATAAGGGCAAGGAAAAACTCACCCCAGTGGGACGTCGATGTGAATGACTATGAGAAACCTTGGAGAGGATCGCATATGTGGGTAAGAGGGGGGGGGGGTTACCCATGTCCCACTTGTTGGCACAGGAAGTGATGTCATCAAACAGCTGTTTAGCCATTATGGCAGACAAGCAATAAAACTAACTTAAGCTACAAATTAAACCATTATAGATGCCATATATTTTGTTAAACATTATTAAAAAATATATTAATAAGTAATTATGAGAAGAATATTAATGACACAATCATGGAGAAGTTTTCTTAAGCGCAAAAATTATGACTAAAGTGAAGATGTATTTTCATTTGCTCTTCCATTTTATTAACAGTTTAGTTCAACATATATATTATTCACTTAGCAGGAATTTATTTAGTTTTTAAGTGTATTTTTCATTAGTTTTAGAGTATTTGTGTGCCAGGATTGAATACATGATGGGGGAACAAATCCACCTGTCAGCAGTGTTGGGTTAGTTACTGAAAACCAGTAACTAGTTACTTTATTTCAAAAGTAACTCAGTTACTTACACCAAAAAGTAATGCATTACTGTGAAAAGTAACTATTTAGTAACTTCTTTTTTTCTTCTTTTTTCTTTTAAAGCTCCCATTAATGCCCTTTGAGCCTTCATTTCAGTACTGTTATTGCACTGGAGAATAATACAATGTCTTGATCAACTTGACCTGCATTTGCATCACGGAACTCTGCTTAGCAATGTGGTCTACATACAACACACAAAGATATGTTTCAAAGGGCCAATTTATTTCAGGCCAGAACAAATTGACAAATCTATTTTAAATAGCTGCAACATAAGTAACAAACAGCATAATAGCAACATAGCTGTAAACCAAGGAAGTACTTTAACTTTAACTTTACATACACAAAACCTAACCAGGCGTTTTTTCTCTCAAGGAATTGTGAAATAAAATCATGTCTGAAGCCCAGAACACTCTACAGCAGGGGTGCTCACACTTTTTCTGCAGGCGAGCTACTTTTCAATTGATCAAGTCGTGGGGATCTACCTAGTTTATATTTACTTATTTATGAAATATATGTTTTTGTTAACAAGTTAAAGGTGTTTAATGATAATGCAAGAATGTTTAACACATATAGTTAATATTGTTAACAACTTAAAGGTGGTTAAAGATAATACAAGCATGTTTAACACATATAGTTAATATTGTTAACAAGTTAAAGGTGTTTAAAGATAATACAAGCATGTTTAACACATATAGTTAATATTGTTAACAACTTAAAGGTGGTTAAAGATAATACAAGCATGTTTAACACATATAGTTAATATTGTTAACAAGTTAAAGGTGTTTAAAGATAATACAAGCATGTTTAACACATATAGTTAATATTGTTAACAACTTAAAGGTGGTTAAAGATAATACAAGCACGTTTAACACATATAGTTAATATTGTTAACAAGTTAAAGGTGTTTAACGATAATACAAGCATGTTTAACACATATAGTTAATATTGTTAACAACTTAAAGGTGGTTAAAGATAATACAAGCATGTTTAACACATAAAGTTAATATTGTTAACAAGTTAAAGGTGGTTAAAGCTAATACAAGCATGTTTAACACATTTTCATGAAGACAAGAATATAAGTTGGTGTATTACCTGATTGTGATGACTTGCATTGATTGGAATCAGACAGTGGTGATGATAACGTCCGCATTTTCGAATGGAGGAGAAAAAAAGTCCTCCTTTCTGTCCAATACCACATGAAAGTGGTTGGTTTTTGGCATCTTATTTATCCAGCTTCCGTACTCCTTTGTATACACTTTACAAGAAATACATTGTCGGCAAACTCCGTAGCTTGCTAGCTTGTGCACGCCAGCTTTCTGAGACTCTTATTTTGGTAGCGCAGGCAGGATGAAGAAACGCTTTTATTGTGCGACCGTGCAGTCGGTCTTTGGAGTTTTGACGACAGGTACGGCGCCAGAGTCTGTTGAAATAAAGTGTTTCTCGCCTTCCAGTCGGTCATTTTAATGAGCTGGCAGCAGCCAGCGTCCTCTCAGAAGACCCTCGGGTGCCGTGAATGTCAATCAAGTGACGAAAGTGACGTCATAGTGAAGATTTATGATCGCTCATTTTTAGGACTATTTTTTTAATGCCTGGCTGGTGATCGACTGACACACCCTCCGAGATCGACCGGTAGATCGTGATCGACGTAATGAGTACCCCTGCTCTACACATTTCCCCAGTTTTAGTTTAGAGAAAAGGAAAGATTGGCCTGGCCCACTAGCATCCCTCTTTTTGTTTGTGAACTTTATAGTCTATACATTTAGAGTGATGTGATAATCAAACACTCTAGAAGTCTAGAATGAAAGAGTATATAAGATACCTGACAGTGTGTGTACTATAGTTCATAATAACATTGATTTTGATTCAATATTATGTTTTGAGCAGTGACAGTTTGAAAGAAAAAAAAACAGCTTTGTTTTATTAGTCAACATTGCAACTTTTTCTAAATTACATTTAACCTTTAAGCTTTTTTTATTTCACTTTTGTTATGTTTTTGTTTATTTTAATAGTATTTTTAGAATGTGCCGTGGGCCTTTAAAACATTAGCTGTGGGCCGCAAATGGCCTCCGGGGCACACTTTTGACACCCCTGCTATAGATAATAAACAATTAAATCTGATAAATCTATGGATAAAAAGCAGAGCCTGGCGACGCATGCGCGTTTATCATAACTCTCTCTCTCTCTCTCTGTCTCTGCCCCTCCCTCACCAATGCTGCTGTTTGTTTTGTTTTTAACCCCTTCTTAACCCTGAACGTACATTGAAAATACACGCAACCCTAACTCAAAATGCCGGACATTTGAGGCATTTAAGAAACTCCGCCCTGACAGCTCCGCAAAAGAGGACATGTCCGGTGAAAAGAGGACGTATGGTCAGTCTATCCTAGCTTCGGTGTGCATTGTTTACACAACGTGCGTTACGCTACTTAATATGTCCGTGTGGAAACTCGTTCGGTACACCTCCGAACCGAACCGTACCGAAACGGTTCAATACAAATACACGCACCGTTACACCCCTAATGATTACACCAAAAATTAATGGATTTGGATACTCGCCGCCATCTTAATAGTATGCTAACATCTCTTGCATTAGTATGGTAATATTAGCATGCTAACATTTTGTTAGCTAATTTTGTATTTTTTACCTAAAAATGATGATTTTGAAAGCGAGAGGTCAACAGGTGTTAAAGGCTAAATGTCTTCCCATGATGCAGCTGGTGGGTCAGGGCACGTACGTGGGCAGCGGCCTGATGCGGGACGTGAAGAACAAGGCGGTGCTGTGCAAGCCTCTCACGCTGACCAAGGCCACCTACTGCAAGCCGCACATGCAAAGCAAGCCAATCCAGACAGGTACAGGTGGCGTACCTAACGAAGTGGCCCACCTTTCACCTTCACAAGTGCGTCTTTGTTGGCAGATGTGGACGATGGCGTGAAGAGAGAGTATATTCCCGTCCCCATACCTGTGCCCGTCTTCGTCCCCGTGCCCATGAACATGTACTCCCAGGTCACGCCCGTGCCCCTCTCCATGTCCTTGCCGGTAAGAGCCGCTCTTCACCCAGGTGTATGTGGAGCAATTCGAGTCTTGCAACTTGTCTCCGCCCCCAAACAGCTTCCCGTGCCCGTCTTCCTGCCCACCACCCTGCAGGGGGCGGACCAGATCGTCCAGGCCATCCAGGAGCTAAAAAGCAGCATGGTGGCCCACATGAACGCGGAGGAGCAGAAAGCGGGTACCTTTTGGTCGTCCATAACGTGCCCACAGATGTCCGCAGCAGACAAATATGCAAGTGTGTTCCAGATGTGAGGCCGCTGGAGGTGAAAAGTGAGCGTGAAGGCGAAGAGACCACCAGCCAGACGCCGAAGAAGGTGGAGGAGGAGGAGGAAGACAAATATGAACCTGACATGGACCTGGAGGCAGACTTCTCTCAAGGTGAAGCATCTTTTCAGGTGGACTTGCTTGGGAAATTCTCTAAGTGCCACACCTTCTAGATCAATATTAGGGTGTACACTGCAAAAAGTCAGTGTTCAAAAACAAGAAAAAATTAAAGCTGCAAGCAGCATTGGTCGGGCCCGCGTATTTGGCAGGTGCTAGTCCTAAATGTCCCAATACTTTTGTCCAGTGATAGTCATAAGTGTCCCAATACTTTTGTCTACTTTTAGTCTGAAGTGTCCCAAGACTTTTGTCTAGTGTACCTACCTTGTCTGCATTGTGTGGGCACGTTGGTGCTTCCTGCTTTTAAGCAGCCATCTTAAAAAAACAGCAGCGCAGCAGCATCAGCGCAGCGGGTCTTTGAAGGGTCATAAAATCAAAACCGGAGCAGTTAGAAAAACGCGCTTCTGTGATTTTAAAGGGTTCAATCTCTCTCCTGTGTTAGTTTGAAGGCAAAACGACAAACGCGCTCAGAGGAGATCGATTTTGAAGGAAGGTGACCGGTTTTTACAAAAAAAATTGTTTTGAAGAGGGAATAGCAAACTTCCTGTTGATTTTTGCTGAGGGTTGTCAATCTATGAAATGTAGGTCTAAGTGAGACCTACATAGAGGTTTTTGTTTCTCCGACTTTCCCAGTGGGAGTTACAGGCAGTTCTGTCATTTTTTTCTTCCGAGGAGCAGTTTTTTCTGCGTTTTATAAAAAAATTGCGGTACAGCACAATTTTTAGATTTGGGGTTAGGTTTTTTCATTAGATCACAGTTTTAGCCAGTCCTGATGTGTGTGTTCAGTTTGGTGAGTTTTGAAGCATGTTAAGGGGGTCAAATTAGAGCTCAAAGAGGCAAAAGTGACTGTTTTTAGTACTTTTTTGTCTTGAAGGGGGAATTGCCAACTTCCTGTTGATTTTTGCCCAAAGATGTACAATTATAAAAGTTTGGTGTAAGTCAGACCTACATAGGGGTTTTTGTTTCATGTCTCTCTGACCTTCCTAGTGGGAGATTACAGGCAGCTTACCGGTAGTTTTGTTTTCTTCCTAGGGGGCGCTAGAGCGCAATTTTGAGTTTTGGGGTTCGGTTTTTTCATTAAAAGGCAATTTTCGCAGGTCCTGATGTGTGGGTCAAATATGGTGAGTTTTGAAGCATGTTAAGTGGGTCAAATTACAGGTCAAAGAGGCGGCGGAAGAAAAAAGAAAGAAGAAAAATAATAAAACCTTACAAATTCAATAGGTCCTTATGTCCCATTGTATAAGGACTCCCTTTGGGAGTCCTTATACAATGGGCCATGCGGGCCCTAAATACAAAAAATAGGGGTATTTTATTTGAACTAAGCAAAATTATCTGCCTATAGAACAAGAACATTTGGCTTGTCAAGACTTTCCAAAACAAGTAAATTTAGCTAACTTCAATGAACCCAAAAATAGCTTAAAATAAGTATATTCTCACTAATAACAAGTGCACTTTTCTTGGTAGAAAAAAATAATGAGACCTTTTTGCTCAATATCCCACAACCCCGAAGGGAATAAGCGGTAGAAAATGGATGGATGGATGTTGAAAAATATTGTTAAATGAAGTAAATGCTAGTGCCATTATCTTGACATAATGATATGATTTTTATTTTTCATGCTTGAAGTAAGAAATGATTACTTTAAAAAAGTAGTTTTATACTTGAGTGTTGATGACACAGCTTTGCAACACTTGATATTCTAGTTTCAAGCATGTTTTACTCAATATAGGTCATCACATGGCGTCACGGTGGCAGAGGGGTTAGTGCATCTGCCTCACAATACGAAGGTCCTGAGTAGTCTTGGGTTCAATCCCGGGCTCGGGATCTTTCTGTGTGGAGTTTGCATGTTCTCCCCGTGACTGCGTGGGTTCCCCCCGGGTACTCCGGCTTCCTCCCACCTCCAAAGACATGCACCTGGGGATAGGTTGATTGGCAACACTAAATGGTCCCTAGTGTGTGAATGTGAGTGTGAATGTTGTCTGTCTATCTGTGTTGGCCCTGCGATGAGGAGGCGACTTGTCCAGGGTGTACCCCGCCTTCCGCCCGATTGTAGCTGAGATAGGCTCCAGCGCCCCCCGCGACCCCAAAAGGGAATAAGCGGTAGAAAATGGATGGATGGATGGAAGGTCATCACATCTCAGCAACAAGCTGTAATATCTTACTGACATCATTTAGGACCAAAACACTTCAAACAAGTAAAACTCTCTAACATAAAATCTGCTTAGTGAGAAGAATGATCTTATCAGACAGAAAATAAGCAAATATCACCCTTATTTGAGATATTTCATCTTACTTAGATTTCACTTTTTGCAGTGTATACCGCTACGAGTATAGTATCGCCGTACTAATCAATAAAAAACGGTTATATACCTTGCTTGAAAAATACCCGTTCCCCATTTTTGTCTTCTTAACGGGCAAGACAGCGCGTCGTCACGTCGTGACATTGCTGGTTTTACCAGCAGAGGAGCATGTTCGGCAGCGCACGCACACAGAGTACTTACAAGCAGACAGTGTGTAGACAGAAAAGGTGAGAATGGACGCATTTTGGCTTAAAAAGTAAAGATGAAGGTGAAGTTATAATATATATATATATATATATATATATATATATATATATATATATATAATATGTACATATATGTGTATATATAATATCATACCTGCCAACTACTCCGGTTTTTCCGTAATTAGTACAGTTTTCATCAACCTATTCCGGGTTACGGTTGCAGTGATAAAAAATACGGTTTTTCATTAATTTAAATTTTTTTTTTTTTTTTAAGTTTTATTCACGAAATCGCGTAACAACAATGACAATCGACACTGCTTCCCGTAACTTCCTATCGAGCCATTCCGAATGCCATGCGCGAGGCTATTTATAGCACCGCTGCCAAGCACGAGGCCATTGTTTCCAAACGAGCGAACGATCATGGAATCAGCCGGAGAAAAATCGCAAACGAGTCTTAAACCGAAAAGAAAACTGCAGTCATTCCGTGAAGAATATTCAAAAGCCTATCCGGGAATAATTATCTGTTCCAAAAAGGGTGAAAACTACGCGAATTGCACCTTGTGCAGACAAGATTTTTCAATCGGACACGGAGGAATTAGCGATGTAAAAGACCACGTTGGGACAAAAAAACACAAGTCTAATGCCGTTGCTAGCGATACAAGTGGAAAACTTTTCACGTTTTTCGTCGCCCAAACAGATTCTTTGGATGTGATAAATGCCGAAGTTTTATTTACGGAGGCAATAATTGAGCATGGACTTCCAATCGCACTGGCTGATCACATGGGACAGTTATTTCGGAAAATGTTTCCCGACTCGAAAATCGCCAAAAAATATGGATGTGGTCGAACCAAAACATCAAACATTATTCAGTGTCTTGGAACAGAATCCTCAAAAAGTATTGCCGATGTCATGAAGACGGAACCATTTAGCATGTCGACTGACGGCAGCACCGATTATGACAATGTAAAACTGTACCCCATTTGTGTTCGATATTTCGATGACGACATTGGAAAAGTATTGTCAGGATAACTGGCATTAACTGTCAAAATAATTTCAAACTATTGAAGTTAGCTTACAGAATAAACATGTCAATCAACCCATATGATTTTTGCTGTAATATTTTTGTTTTGAAAAGTCACTGTGACTGATAGAAAAGTGATGGTTTTAGCAACATTTTAACCTGTCTGAATGCAATCAATCATTTTGCGTCGGGGGGCGCCCTGAACCACCCACCAGGACTTTGTCCTGGACCTACCAGGGCCTGCGGCCCCTGGACCCTGGCTACTAGGTTTTTCTGATTTCAAAAGTTGGCAGGTATGTAATATGTATATATAATATGTACATATATATGTGTATATATATATGTATGTATATACTGTATGTATGTGTATATATATATACACACACACACATTATATATATATATATATATATATATATTTATATTTTAGGGCTGCAACAACTAATCGATTATAAAAATAGTTGGCGATTAATTTAGTCATCGATTCGTTGGATCTATGCTATGCGCAGAGGCAATTTTTTTATTTTAATTTTTAAAAAAATGTTTTAATTTTTTTTATAAACCTTTATTTATAAACTGCAACATGTACAAGCAGCTGAGAAACAATAATCAAAATAAGTATGGTGCCAGTATGCTGTTTTTTTTCCCAATAAAATACTGGAAAGGATAGAAATGTAGTTTGTCGCTTTTATCCGATTATTAATCGATTAATCGAAGTAATAATCGACAGATTAATCGGTTATCAAATGAATCGTTAGTTGCAGCCCCTATATATATATATATATATATATATATATATATATATATATATATATATATATATATTATACATAGAGCCTCTAGGTGGCACCAAAGAGCAAACTCCTGTCTTGTAATCTGTGAGGTTTTGCTGAGTCATCTTTGGGTCTAAATGATACGTCATCCTCCAGCCATCGACGCACTTCCTGTCCCAGAGGCAATGGACGAGGATGCGAGCTTAGCTTCACTGCCAGCTGCGGCGGAAGAACGCGAGCACGCGGACAAGTCCACGCCTCGACCTCAGCCAAAGACACGAGTACGCAAACCCAAACCTGATTGATTAGGTCACACACACACACACACACACACACACACACACACACACACACACACACACACACACACACACACGTATGCTGTAACCGCCATGTTTGCGTTGCAGGGCAGCAAGAAGCTGGCTGTGGAGCAGGGCTCTGATCAAGCCCCGCCCTCCCCACCTCATCGCTCGCTGCCTCTCAAAGCTCGCTACGGCATCAACGCCTGGAAACGCTGGGCTTTATCTTCTCCTGACCAGTCGGACGGCGACACACACGATGCCACCGAAGCGAGTCAGTCTCATTTTGCAGGAACATGCTAGGAACCTCTCCGCCAGCGTTGTCTCGCTCGCTAACAGGCGGCTGTGTGTTGCAGCGCCTTTCGCCGCCAACCTATCGTTGCTGAGTTCAGAGGATCTAAACGTGGCACTGTCCCGCTTCGTCAGGGAGGTGTGCAGGCCCAGCGGGGAGCGCTATTCCCCCGACAGCATCCTCTACCTCTGCCTGGGCATCCAGCAGGTTGGTCATCTTTTCTTCTTTTAGTCCAAATTACAGCTAAGGAGCCACATCATGTTCATTTGATTTTTTTAAATTTAAAATAAAAAAAGTTCAAAAAACGACCGTATTTTCCAGACTATAGTGCGCATCGGGATATAAGCTGCACCCACTAAATTTGAAAACAACAACAATGTTTTCCATGTATTAGCCGCACGGGACTATAAGTCGCAGATATATACTTTGTGAAATGAAATATTCTGTAAATGTTTATTTACATACCTTAATTGTTTCCAAACGGTGTCTAACACTGCAGTAAAACGGCTTATCAAACAAAACAGAAGTCATGGTCATGGACCAACGTGCTGCGCAAGCTAGCAATTGTTGCATCGACCAGCTCTTCCTCCCAGGGAATCTAAGTTATGATAATAAATGATAAATGGGTTATACTTGTATAGCGCTTTTTTACCTTCAAGGTACTCAAAGCGCTTTGACAGTATTACCACATTCACCCATTCACACACACATTCACACACTGATGGCGGGAGCTGCCATGCAAGGCGCTAACCAGCAGCCATCAGGAGCAAGGGGTGAAGTGTCTTGCCCAAGGACACAACGGACGTGACTAGGATGGTAGAAGGTGGGGATTGAACCCCAGTAACCAGCAACACTCCGATTGCTGACACGGCCACTCTACCAACTTCGCCACGCCGTCAATCCCAAGTTCTTTCGATGACATATATGCTGAGTAAGAAGGACCATCAAGACAGAATTGGAATATTTTCAAGTTTTACTGAAATTTTCAGGAGATCAGCTTAACCAATACATTCATATTGGCTACTCTAGATCAGTGGTCCCCAACCACCGGGCCGTGGCCCGGTACCAATCGATCCACAAGAAAATTTAAGAAAAAAATGTTTTTTAATTTTTTAATTTTATTCAATCAACATAAAAAACACAAGATACACTTACAATTAGTGCATCAACCCAAAAAAAAAAACCCTCCCCCATTCACACTCATTCGCACAAAAGGGTTGTTTCTTTCTGTTATTAATATTTCTGCTTCCTACATTATATATCAATAAATATCAATACAGTCTGCAGGGATACAGTCCGTAAGCACACATGATTGTATTTAGGGCCCGCATGGCCCATTGTATAAGGACTCCCTTTTCCTTATGCAATGTGACATAAGGACCTATTGAATTTGTAAGGTTTTATTATTCTTTATTCTTCCGCCACCACTTTAAACTGTAATTTGACCCACTTAACATGCTTCAAAACTCACCATATTTGACCCACACATCAGGACCTGCGAAAATTGCCTTTTTAAAAAAAAAAAAACGAACCACAAAACTCAAAATTGCGCTCTAGCGCCCCCTACGAAAAAAAAACCTAGACTGCCTGTAACTCCCACTAGGAAGGTCGGAGAGACATGAAACAAAAACCTTTATGTAGGTGTGACTTAGACCTAGATTTCATAATGGTATATTCTCGGGCAAAAATCAACAGGAAGTTGGCAATTCCCCCTTCAAGACAAAAAAGTACTAAAAACAGTCACTTTTGCCTCTTTGAGCTGTAATTTGACCCCCTTAACATGCTTCAAAACTCACCGAACTGAACACACACATCAGGACTGGCAAACATTGTGATCTATTAAAAAAACCTAACCCCAAATCTCAAAATTGTGCTCTAGCGCAATTTTTTAATGAAACACACAAAAAACTGCTCCTCGGATGAAAAAACTGACAAAACTGCCTGTAACTCTCCCTGGGAAGGTAGGAGAGACATGAAACAAAAACCTCTATGTAGGTCTCACTTAGACCTACATTTCATAAATTGACAAACCCCAGCAAAAATCAACAGGAAGTTTGCTATTCCCCCTTCAAAACAAATTTTTTGTAAAAACCGGTCACCTTCCTTCAAAAACTATCTCCTCTGAGCGCGTTTGTCGTTTCGCCTTCAAACTAACACAGGAGAGAGATTAAACCCTTGTGTATAAAATAACAGAACAGCGTTTTAATACCTGCTCCGGTTTTGATTTTATGACCCTTCAAAGACCCGCTGCGCTGATGCTGTTGTTTTTTTAAGATGGCTGCTTAAAAGCAGGAAGCACCAACGTGCCCACACAATGCAGACAAGGTAGGTACACTAGACAAAAGTCTTGGGACACTTCAGACTAAAAGTAGACAAAAGTATTGGGACACTTAGGACTAGCACCTGCCAAATACGCGGGCCCGACCAATGCTGCTTGCAGCTTTAATTCTTTATGTATTTCAAATGTGCTATAAAAATAAAGTGGATTGGATTGGATTGAGAAAACAGGTCGGGTATTGAGAAACTTGCATTTATGAATATAAAACTTAGCCAATAGTATAATGAGGTTGCAAAGGTAAAATTCCTTTTCAAATTTTTTTTTATGTGAAAGTAGTTCCCACCAAATGGATGCCTTAAATCAGTGGTCCCCAACAACCGGGCCGTGGATCGATTGGTACCAGGCCGCACAAGAAAATAAAAAATTAATAAATAAAATAAAAAAAATGTTTTAATAATCTTTCGCACAAAAGGGTTGTTTCTTTCTGTTATTAATATTTCTGGTTCCTACATTATATATCAATACAGTCTGCAGGGATACAGTCCGTAAGCACACATGATTGTATTTCTTTATGACAAAAATAAATAAATAAAATAAATAACCCCACCCCCTCACCCCCCGGTCCGTGGGACAAATGCTAGCAGCTAACGGGCTAGGATAGACTGACCATACGTCCTCTTTTCACCGGACATGTCCTCTTTTGCGGAGTTGTCAGGGCGGAGTTTCATTATGATTCTGATAGATGCCTCAAATGTCCGGCATTTTGAGTATTGTTTACACAACGTGCAGTACGCTACTTAATATGTCCGTGTGGAAACTCGTTCGGTACACTTCCGCACCGAAACGAAACCCCCGTACCGAAACGGTTCGATACAAATACACGTACCGTTACACCCCTATTATTTTGATTATTGTTTCTCAGCTGTTTGTAAATGTTGCAGTTTATAAATAAAGGTTAAAAAAAACAAAAAAACGTAGCCTCTGCGCATGCGCATAGCATAGATCCAACAAATCGATGACTAAATTAATTGCCAACTATTTTTATAATCGATTTAATCGATTAGTTGTTGCAGCCATAATATATATATATATATATATATATATATATATACAGGTAAAAGCCAGTAAATTAGAATATTTTGAAAAACTTGATTTATTTCAGTAATTGCATTCAAAAGGTGTAACTTGTACATTATATTTATTCATTGCACACAGACTGATGCATTCAAATGTTTATTTCATTTAATTTTGATGATTTGAAGTGGCAACAAATGAAAATCCAAAATTCCGTGTGTCACAAAATTAAAATATTACTTAAGGCTAATACAAAAAAGGGATTTTTAGAAATGTTGGCCAACTGAAAAGTATGAAAATGAAAAATATGAGCATGTACAATACTCAATACTTGGTTGGAGCTCCTTTTGCCTCAATTACTGCGTTAATGCGGCGTGGCATGGAGTCGATGAGTTTCTGGCACTGCTCAGGTGTTATGAGAGCCCAGGTTGCTCTGATAGTGGCCTTCAACTCTTCTGCGTTTTTGGGTCTGGCATTCTGCATCTTCCTTTTCACAATACCCCACAGATTTTCTATGGGGCTAAGGTCAGGGGAGTTGGCGGGCCAATTTAGAACAGAAATACCATGGTCCGTAAACCAGGCACGGGTAGATTTTGCGCTGTGTGCAGGCGCCAAGTCCTGTTGGAACTTGAAATCTCCATCTCCATAGAGCAGGTCAGCAGCAGGAAGCATGAAGTGCTCTAAAACTTGCTGGTAGACGGCTGCGTTGACCCTGGATCTCAGGAAACAGAGTGGACCAACACCAGCAGATGACATGGCACCCCAAACCATCACCCAACCATGCAAATTTTGCATTTCCTTTGGAAATCGAGGTCCCAGAGTCTGGAGGAAGACAGGAGAGGCACAGGATCCACGTTGCCTGAAGTCTAGTGTAAAGTTTCCACCATCAGTGATGGTTTGGGGTGCCATGTCATCTGCTGATGTCGGTCCACTCTGTTTCCTGAGATCCAGGGTCAACGCAGCCGTCTACCAGCAAGTTTTAGAGCACTTCATGCTTCCTGCTGCTGACCTGCTCTATGGAGATGGAGATTTCAAGTTCCAACAGGACTTGGCGCCTGCACACAGCGCAAAATCTACCCGTGCCTGGTTTACGGACTATGGTATTTCTGTTCTAAATTGGCCCGCCAACTCCCCTGACCTTAGCCCCATAGAAAATCTGTGGGGTATTGTGAAAAGGAAGATGCAGAATGCCAGACCCAAAAAACGCAGAAGAGTTGAAGGCCACTATCAGAGCAACCTGGGCTCTCATAACACCTGAGCAGTGCCAGAAACTCATCGACTCCATGCCACGCCGCATTAACGCAGTAATTGAGGCAAAAGGAGCTCCAACCAAGTATTGAGTATTGTACATGCTCATATTTTTCATTTTCATACTTTTCAGTTGGCCAACATTTCTAAAAATCCCTTTTTTGTATTAGCCTTAAGTAATATTCTAATTTTGTGACACACGGAATTTTGGATTTTCATTTGTTGCCACTTCAAATCATCAAAATTAAATGAAATAAACATTTGAATGCATCAGTCTGTGTGCAATGAATAAATATAATGTACAAGTTACACGGTGGAAGAGGGGTTAGTGCATCTGCCTCACAATACGAAGGTCCTGAGTAGTCTTGGGTTCAATCCTGGGCTCGGGATCTTTCTGTGTGGAGTTTGCATGTTCTCCCCGTGACTGCGTGGGTTCCCTCCGGGTACTCCGGCTTCCTCCCACTTCCAAAGACATGCACCTGGGGATAAGTTGATTGGCAACACTAAATTGGCCCTAGTGTGTGGATGTGAGTGTGAATGTTGTCTGTCTATCTGTGTTGGCCCTGTGATGAGGTGGCGACTTGTCCAGGGTGTACCCCGCCTTCCGCCCGATTGTAGCTGAGATAGGCTCCAGCGCCCCCCGCGACCCCAAAAGGGAATAAGCGGTAGAAAATGGATGGATGGAAGTTACACCTTTTGAATGCAATTACTGAAATAAATCAAGTTTTTCAAAATATTCTAATTTACTGGCTTTTACCTGTATATGTGTCCTCTTTTGGGGATTTCACTATAGGTCGGCCTAAAATAAGGAAACAAACACCAGATGTTTTTTTTTTCAATGTATGTTTATTGATTAATTTTCAGCAGCAGTTGATCAAATTATGGGTCTTAAGTTTAAAAATGCTGTTCATCAAACATTGGAGTATGCACACAAATAAATGATGTGTTAATATGAATACATTTCGATGCCATTCAAGCAATATCAAGAACGTCCTTTTGGACTTCAATCGAAAGACTTCGCGCCATTTTGAGGGCAGGAACCAAAGTTAGCGTGAGTGTTTCCCGTAGGACACATTAGAGTGGTGCACAGCACTACCTCCTGCTCTCAGCGTGGCTGCAGGTTGGCGTGAGTGTTTCCCGTAGGACTCATTAGAGTGGTGCACAGCACTACCTCCTCCTCTCAGCATGGCTGCATGTCGCTGCTCGCTCTCTCTCTCTCCGGACGAGGCCATGAAATGTAAGAAACTCTCGCTCGCCACACGTTTTGGGGGTTTAATGGAAAGTTGTATGCCATTTTCAGCTTTTTAAAATGTCCTTGTAGGCCGCGAGATTTGCTGCGGTGCATTTTCTGTTGAACTTCTCTTACATGTGATCACACTTATCTTAAATGTGAGCACACTTATCTTAAATGTGAGCACACTTATCTTAAATGTGAGCACACTTATCTTAAATGTGAGCACACTTATCTTAAATGTGAGCACACTTATCTTAAATGTGAGCACACTTCTCTTACACGTGAGCACACTTCTCTTACACGTGAGCACACTTCTCTTACACGTGAGCACACTTCTCTTACATGTGAGCACACTTCTCTTACATCATACTTGACAACGGATTTTCCGGGAGACTCCCGAAATTCAGCGCCTCTCCCGAAAAACTCCCGGGACAAATTTTCTCCCGAAAATCTCCCGAAATTCAGGCGGAGCTGGAAGCCACGCCCCCTCCAGCTCCATGCGGACCCGAGTGACGTCAGGTGCGCAACACCACGTAAATCGTTGGCCAACCAAAAAGTAACCCCAGTACGCTATAGCCAACATTCACCAGGAGATGGCAACAGAAAAACATAGATAACTCTATTACATTATTCCCCTTTTAGAAATGTATAGAAGTTACTCAAAATAAATAAGCAACCCAACCAAAAAATGCAGCAGCTCAATTAAAAAACTGTACTTAAGCCACATTCTTTTTTTTTTTTAGTACTGAACTCTTAACCCTCATTTGTAAAAAAAAATAACATGCTTATTATACAAACAGTATTTGTACACCTTTAACACAGATTTTTATACTGTCTTCAGAGATTCCGTTTTTTTGGTGGTACTCGAAACCTTTCTGGGTACCTGCGAAAGGGTGTTCAGCATGGTTAGAAAAATAGTGACAGAGAATAGAACAAGGATGGACAATTCAACCCTTAACTCAACAATGAGTAGATGAGTGTTATGTGTGTGTATATGTGTAAATAAATGAACACTGAAATTCAAGTACTTCTGTTATATATATATATATATATCCATCCATCCATCCATTTTCTACCGCTTATTCCCTTCGGGGTCGCGGGGGGGCGCTGGAGCCTATCTCAGCTACAATCGGGCGGAAGGCGGTGTACACCCTGGACAAGTCGCCACCTCATCGCAGGGCCAACACAGATACAGACAACATTCACACTCACATTCACACATTAGGGCCAATATATATATATATATATATATAATAAAATAAATATATATACAGCTAGAATTCACTGAAAGTCAAGTATTTCTTATATATATATATATATATATATATATATATATGTATGTATGTATGTGTGTATATATATATATATGTATGTGTGTATATATATATATATATATATATATACATGTATGTATGTATGAAATACTTGACTTGGTGAATTCTAGCTGTAAATATACTTAGCCCCGCCCCCAACCACGCCCCCACCCCTAGCCCCCACCTCCCGAAATCGGAGGTCTCAAGGTTGGCAAGTATGTCTTACATGTGAGCACACTTCTCTTACATGTGAGCACACTTCTCTTACACGTGAGCACACTTCTCTTACATGTGAGCACACTTCTCTTACATGTGAGCACACTTCTCTTACATGTGAACACACTTCTCTTACATGTGAGCACACTTCTCTTACATGTGAGCACACTTCTCTCTTGTGCCGTTTCATTGTTCGTCTGGCGGGATGGAAAGGGCGCGTGATTTCGCAATGCATTGTGGGGCCGCGGTAGCATACCTGCCAACTACTCCGGTTTTCCCGTAATTAGTACGGTTTTCATCAACCTATTCCGGGTTACGGTTGCAGTGATAAAAAATACGGTTTTTCATTAATAAAAAAAAAATTTTTTTTTTTAAGTTTTATTCACGAAAGCACGTAACAACAATGACAATCGACACTGCTTCCCGTAACTTCCAACTAGCCATTCCGAATGCCTTGCGCGAGGCTATTTATAGCACCGCTGCCAAGCACGAGCCCATTGTTTCCAAACGAGCGAACGATCATGGAATCAGCCGGAGAAAAATCGCAAACGAGTCATAAACCGAAAAGAAAACTGCAGTCATTCCGTGAAGAATATTCAAAAGCCTATCCGGGAATAATTATCCGTTCCAAAAAGGGTGAAAACTGCACGAATTGCACCTTGTGCAGACAAGATTTTTCGATCGGACACGGAGGAATTAGCGATGTAAAAGACCACGTTGGGACAAAAAAACACAAGTCTAATGCCGTTGTTAAATTTGGATTTTAGCCACAAAAAGGTAATGACACCAATGTTATCTATTGGAATTGTTTAGTACTGTTATACTGTTAAAAGTGTTTATACTATTTATGCTTTCAAGTCCAAGTTGAAGAAATCTTGTTAAATGTTGACAGCATAACTACCAAAATACAGAAGTATGTCCTTAATATTTTTGCAGTGCTATTTCCGTTGAAAAGTTCAAATGATTACATTAGAGATGTGATGTGCCACTTTTCAAGTGTCTGATGGCTTCAATTAATTTGCATTAATTTTTCATATTTTGAATTCTTTTGAAAGGCTTACAAAAAAACTACATTTGAATTGTAATTCCATGCTATTGACAGGACTATTAATTTTAATGAAGTTAGCTTACCATGTTTACAGTATGATAATTGTGATAGAAATGTGAATTTTAGGCACAGAATATTTTTTACAATTGAACAAGGCAGTAGATTATACAAGCTTGGACAGAAAGTTAATGACACCAATTTTTTTTTTAATGGAATTGTTTAGTACTGTTTTACCATTTGTTTACTGTAAAAAGTGTTTATACTTTCAATTAACAAATTGAAGTCTTGTGAAAGGTTGACAGGATAACTGGCATTACCTGTCAAAATAATTTCAAACTATTGAAGTTAGCTTACAGAATAAACATGTCAATCAACCCATATGATTTTTGCTGTAATATTTTTGTTTTGAAAAGTCACTGTGACTGATAGAAAAGTGATGGTTTTAGCAACATTTTAACCTGTCTGAATGCTAATAATCATTTTGCGTCGGGGGGCGAAGCCCTGAACCCCCCACCAGGACTTTGTCCTGGACCTACCGGGGTCTGCGGCCCCTGGACCCTGGCTACTAGGTTTTTCTGATTTCAAAAGTTGGCAGGTATGAGTTTTCCAAACAAAAATCTAACACATCTATATTTTTTTAAAGCACCTTCACACCAAAGGCCGAACGGATGACCTCTTCTATGACGCTTGTTACCAGCAGTTTGGTCAGGAGCTCAACAAGGTCCTGAAGGACTGGAAGCCCAGCGTGCTCCCTGATGGTGAGAGAATCTAGTCCACTTTTATTTGACCCCCAATGGCGTCTCATGATTAGAATTCTTTTGCTGTTCACATTCTGATACTTTGTGATTGTACTATGTTCTATGAAGATGTGCTGGGTTGCTTCGGCACAACCAGACAATAGTCCTGTCCAAGTTTCAATGCATTTGGGATGTCTGATGCCCCCTGCAGGCTCGCTGTGGGGTCGTGTGGAGGAGCAGAGTCTGTGGAGCAGCCGTCAGCTCGGGGACCAGACCCCCGCCGGCCTGCTGCGCTCTCTGGTCTACCTGAACACCAAATATATGGGCCTGCGCACCGCCGAGCAGCACATGCGCCTGTCCTTCGCCAATGTCTACGGCCCGGACACGCTCCATCCTGTCACCAAGGCGACTGGCGTCTGCATCCGTGTGCCTTCCGTCTCTCAGGATCACAACGGTACGGCCCCCGTCGTTGCAGAAGGCTTGGCTAAAATTGCTGGGTTCTGACCCCCGACCTTGTCTTCTAGTCAATAAGGAGTCCCGTAAGAGGAAGCTGGAAGATGGCGACTGTGAAGCAAGTGGCGACACAGGACCATGTGTCCCCGTCAAGAAGCATGAGCGCCACCTTTATGACCTGTACAGGTCTAAGTGGTAGGTGTTTTCCACATGACTTGGAATGAGCCAAGGGCCATGACACGTGTTCATAGGACCGTTACTTTCTAAACACAACCAGTTAACTTTAGTAAGCAGTGACAGAACCAATGTTGTAATACTGTTCACTTAAATTGATTGTCAACAGTACTGTAACACGTGGAACTGTAGGCCTGGGCTGCTCATCAATAATCAACATACATTAGCTCAATTCTGCCAACATTTTAGAGGTGCAACAATTCATTTTAACCATGATTAGACTTCAATGGTCATTTGAGGGAAAATAGCATTTTATTTAGAACGATACAATCTAAAAGGATTCACTAACTTTTGAGCAAAATCAAGCAGTGTGAAATAAATACTGGACACTTCAGGTGAAATCTATATTCCTGCTATTTCTTACAAGGGCATGGTGAATACATGAATTATGGATACAAACAAGTAAACATTTAATGCATTCACATCTTATTTGAATAAAGAGCAACAAACACTTTAGCTTGAATTGACAAGAGAGAAAATGTTTTGCTCACATTTTCACCATTCAACACATTTTCAATGAAAGTACATTTAAATGTAGATTTACCGTATTTTCCGCACCATAAGCCGCCCTGGGTTATAAGCCGCGCCTTCAATGAACGGCATATTTCAAAACTTTGTCCACCTATAAGCCGCCCCGTGTTGTAAGCCGCATCTAACTGCGCTAAAGGAATGTCAAAAAAACAGTCAAATAGGTCAGTCAAACTTTAGTAATATATTAAAACCAGCGTGATGTGGGCGCGCATGGAATCGTATATCAACATGAACGGAGCTGCGTGAAAAAAGCCACCCGGCCTCTTCGCGTAAACTTAAACTTACCTTAACCACTCGCTCATCTTTTCTTCATCCATCCCTTCGAGTTAGCTTTTATGATGATGCCGGCTGGAAAGGTCTCTTTTGGCAAGGTCTTCCTTTTGAATATCACCATGGGTGGAAGTTTCTGGCCATTAGCATGGCAAGCTAGAACCACAGTGAAGGATGACTTCTCATTCCCTGTGGTGCGAATATTCACCGTACGTGCTACCGTTGTATCCACAGTGCGGTTCACAGGAATATCAGTTGCTGTGAAATAGTAATCCGTGTGCGGATGGAGAGATTGCGTCTTTTCATGAACCGGATCCCTGTCGTTTAGTAGGAGTCATTTTGTGGTCTTTACAGATGTAAACACACAAAGGAAATGAAACGTACGGTGATATCCGCGCCCTTTTTCTTCTTCTACGCGGGCGGGTGGTTGCTTACAGTAGAAGAAGAAGCGCTTCCTGTTCTATGGGGGCGGGTGCTTACCTTGGCAGTTGCTTGCGTAGAAGAAGAAGCGCTTCCTGTTCTACCGGGAAAAAAGATGGCGGCTGTTTACCGAAGTTGCGAGACCGAAACTTTATGAAAATGAATCTTAATATTTATCCATATATAAAGCGCACGGGGTTATAAGGCGCACTGTCAGCTTTTGAGAAAATGTGTGGTTTTTAGGTGCGCCTTATAGTGCGGAAAATACGGTAGTTGAATTTTAATCATATAAATTGATGGCTCGATGCAGTCGATTCTTAAATTGTAGTTGAATTTTAGGAATGTAAATTCATAGATTGATGTAGTTGAATCTTAGAATATAAATGGATAGATCGGTTTAGTTGAATTTTCGGAATATAGATCGATGTAGTTGAATTTTCGGAATATAGATCGATGTAGTTGAACCCCAAAGGGAATAAGCGGTAGAAAATGGATGGATGGATGGATGGAATTTGATGGATCGATGTTGAATCTTAGAATATAAATCGATATATCGATGTTGAATTTTAGGAATATAAATTGATAGATTGATGTAGTTTAATTTTAAGAATATAAATGGATAGATTGATGTTGTAGTTGATTAATCTTTACACCCCTAATAAATGACCATGTCTGTGTTACCTTTTCCGCATAGTCTGTCCCCCCCAAAATGGTGCAAGAGGGTTCACTCTGTGCATCGCTCTCAGCCCCCGAGCCTCTTTGTTTTATTCAAAATCAAACAAACGGAGGGAATTCATCCATCTTCTTTACGCGTCCTTCCTCAAATTCAATGGCGCTTCTCATCTTCTTTATCAAAATTCTGGCACTCACAACTTTGTTTGGTCATTCAACAGTTAATAAAGCCGAGGTGGAAGAAAAGGAGGAGTTAGTGAAATGAAAATAAGTCCTGTGATTAGAACTTCTTGCTGTTCACATCCTGAATCTCAGTGATGATGATGTCATGATGAGGACTTCCTGTCTGTCTCCTCACGAGCACTCCCGACCAAACATTCTCCTTCAAACCCTCTTTTCTTTCCCCACCTCAGCCCGCCCTCGCTGCGGGAGAGCTCGGACCTCCTCTACGTCCAGCCCGATCCCACCTGCGACCCCGACGGGCCGCTGTGGTTCACCTGCACGCCTCTGGAGCGCCACATGCTGGAGGGCCTCCTCGCCAGAGTCCTCCTGGTCCGGGACATATACGCGGAGGCGGAGGCGGCGCAGGAAGACGCCGCCGTGGGGGAGTAGCGGCGAGTCTTCTCTGGACAGGTAGATTGTTAGTAGAGCCACCGGAGGGCGATAGTGAGTAGCGTGCGTGCTCTTCCAACCTTTTTTGTTTTGTTATCATTCCTGCTGCGGGGGAATGAGCCGCTGGAAGAGAATCCACGGGGATCCCTCCTGAGAAAGGCTTGTCTTCAGTTATAGAGGGGAAAAAAAAGATTTGAGAGACCACCGCACAAAGACGACACTTAAGGTGTGTTCAGCTCGCTCCGCTCCAAAAAGGTGACCACAGGTGAGGTCGTTAGCACTAGCCAAGTTGGGAGCAGACAATCAGGGCAACTTTGGCGCGTCCTCTCCGCATCTTTTTTTTTTTTTTTTTTTTACCCTGGAACGCCGTCTTAGATCTCCCTTAAAAGAAGAGGAAAGAACGTATGAAATAGTGCAAGCGGCCACTAGAGGGCGTGGGATCACTACACATGGTGGCTTTGAACAGGGCTCCTCACATAAGGGACAAAACATTCTATTTATTTCTACTCCCGTTTCTCTACTTTATGGCTTCTTTTTTTTTTTTTTTTACTCACGGCCTACATGTACACGTGCACAACGAGCTACTCCTCTTTTTGCTTGAAGTTGTTCTCAAAGTGAAGTTTGCTTGGATGGTTAAATTGGTTGGTTATCGGAAAAACAAGTTCCTCCTAAAAACTCAACTCAGGTTTGCTTTGAAAAGATGGAGCTCCAGTCGGTAAACCTTCCAGGCTTGGCTTGCTTGAAAGGAGCCGGGTGGCCACGAAGGAGTTCTCCTGCTCTTACAGGGACACTGGTCGGGTCGCTTCCTCAGTACCGGACTCAAATCAGAACCTTTAATAAGCGAGGCGACGCCGCAGCAGAGGGTGGCGGTGTCGCCGGGCTCTTTCTCGGGTCGGCGCCGTGCGAATGTGCCTCAGTGTAAATAGTGAACGTCTGACACGTCTGGTGTGTGTGTGTGGGCTCCTGCTGGTGCGCTCGTGTTCAATAAATGACTTCTGTTTTCTACGCGCACGCCTCACTCCTCTTCTTTCTCGCCGTCAAAGTTGAATAGGCATCGTTTAGAATGGCTACAAAGGCTAACTCCCAACTCGGGTACAGACTGAGATGTCACTTGGTAAGTGCTATGATCTGTTTCAAGATGTGAAGTGTGTTTTTGGTTTTAAGTCGCATGATTTTGTCAAGTTGTAATAAGATTAATGCTAATATAACAGCTGAAATGAGACTTCAACAATACACAGGTAAAAGCCAGTAAATTAGAATATTTTGAAAAACTTGATTTATTTCAGTAATTGCATTCAAAAGGTGTAACTTGTACATTATATTTATTCATTGCACACAGACTGATGCATTCAAATGTTTATTTCATTTAATTTTGATGATTTGAAGTGGCAACAAATGAAAATCCAAAATTCCGTGTGTCACAAAATTAGAATATTACTTAAGGCTAATACAAAAAAGGGATTTTTAGAAATGTTGGCCAACTGAAAAGTATGAAAATGAAAAATATGAGCATGTACAATACTCAATACTTGGTTGGAGCTCCTTTTGCCTCAATTACTGCGTTAATGGGGCGTGGCATGGAGTCGATGAGTTTCTGGCACTGCTCAGGTGTTATGAGAGCCCAGGTTGCTCTGATAGTGGCCTTCAACTCTTCTGCGTTTTTGGGTCTGGCATTCTGCATCTTCCTTTTCACAATACCCCACAGATTTTCTATGGGGCTAAGGTCAGGGGAGTTGGCGGGCCAATTTAGAACAGAAATACCATGGTCCGTAAACCAGGCACGGGTAGATTTTGCGCTGTGTGCAGGCGCCAAGTCCTGTTGGAACTTGAAATCTCCATCTCCATAGAGCAGGTCAGCAGCAGGAAGCATGAAGTGCTCTAAAACTTGCTGGTAGACGGCTGCGTTGACCCTGGATCTCAGGAAACAGAGTGGACCGACACCAGCAGATGACATGGCACCCCAAACCATCACCCAACCATGCAAATGTTGCATTTCCTTTGGAAATCGAGGTCCCAGAGTCTGGAGGAAGACAGGAGAGGCACAGGATCCACGTTGCCTTAAGTCTAGTGTAAAGTTTCCACCATCAGTGATGGTTTGGGGTGCCATGTCATCTGCTGGTGTCGGTCCACTCTGTTTCCTGAGATCCAGGGTCAACCTGCAAAACAAAAGTAAAACTGAACTGGCTACAAAGTAAACAAATGGAATGCTGGACAACAGCAAAAACTTACAGCGTGTGGAGCGGAGACGGCGTCCACAAAGTGCATCCGTACGTAGAATAGAGTTTTATTGTCATTATTACAGTAAACAGGTTCAAAAAACAACGAAATTGGAGCAGATCCTCTAAGGTACATGACAATCAACAATGTCCCCTCAAAGAAGGATAGCGTACGCACAACTTAAATAGTCTTGATTGCGAAAACAAAGCAGGTGCGGGTGATAAAACTCAAAGCTGCTACAGGAAAACACCAACAAAACAGGAAGGGTCACCAAATTGACAAACTACAGCACTACACACAGGAAACAAACTCTAAATAAGGCATGACAACCTGGTGGAGTTTAATTTTTTAACCTTTTCTGCTGGTGGTGTGCCTCTGTATTTTCTTTCATGAAAAAAAATGTGCCTTGGCTCAAAAAAGGTTGAAAAACACTGACTTAAGTGATGTTTGCCACCTGAATTGCTCATGACGTCCACTAGATGGCGGCAAACTTGCATGTGGACTGCCAGATATTTGAAATGACTTTGCAGGTGTTGGACTGGTGATCTCTGGTCAAACTGATGTATTCTTTTAACTGGCAGCTAATGGAAGTTTGTCAGAAAATCACCAAAATGTGAAAAAGGGGGAACATTTTATCAGCTGATCAACTCCAAACTCCTGCAAAGGCCTTGAAATGGTCTGTCTAGTCAGCCGGTAGACATAGTCTCTCCACCGTGTCCCAGTCCAACAACAAGAATATATATTATTCACCTACTCAAGGCTCAAATATCCACTTTGACACTTTTTGAGGGGAACAGATTGCGCATTTTGTTTTTGCCGTTAAAAAGGTGCCACAAAAACATTTTGTTGATCTGGGCATTCTACAGTTTGCTGGCCACATCCTGCCCGCGTGAGGCCAATCATAAATTACAAAATAAATTAAAGCTGCAAGCAGCGTTGGTCGGGCCCGCGTATTTGGCAGGTGTTAGTCCTAAGTGTCCCAATACTTTTGTCTAATTTTAGTCTGAAGTGTCCCAAGACTTTTGTCTAGTGTACCTACCTTGTCTGCATTGTGTGGGCACGTTGGTGCTTCCTGCTTTTAAGCAGCCATCTTAAAAAAACAGCAGCGCAGCAGCATCAGCGCAGCGGGTCTTTGAAGGGTCATAAAATCAAAACCGGAGCAGGTATTAAAAAGCTGTTCTGTTATTTTATACACAAGGGTTTAATCTCTCCCCTGTGTTAGTTTGAAGCCGAAACGACAAAAGCGCTCAGAGGAGATAGTTTTTGAAGGAAGGTGACCGGTTTTTACAAAAAAATTGTTTTGAAGGGGGAATAGCAAACTTCCTGTTGATTTTAGCTGGGGGTTGTCAATTTATGAAATGTAGGTCTAAGTGAGACCTACATAGAGGTTTTTGTTTCATGTCTCTCCGACCTTTCCAGTGGGAGTTACAGGCAGTTTTGTCATTTTTTTCATCCGAGGAGCAGTTTTTTCTCCGTTTTATTCAAAAATTGCTCAAGAGCGCAATTTTTAAATTTGGGGTTAGGTTTTTTTATTAGATCGCAATATTTGCCAGTCCTGATGTGTGTGTGTTCAGTTTGGTGAGTTTTGAAGCATGTTAAGGGGGTCAAATTACAGCTCAAAGAGGCAAAAGTGACTGTTTTTAGTACTTTTTTGTCTTGAAGGGGGAATTGCCAACTTCCTGTTGATTTTTGCCCGAGGATGTGCAATTATGAAAGGTAGGTGTAAGTCAGACCTACATAGAGGTTTTTGTTTCATGTCTCTCCGACCTTTCCAGTGGGAGTTACAGGCAGTTTTGTCATTTTTGTCTTCCGAGGAGCAGTTTTTTTTGCGTTTTATTAAAAAATTGCAGTAGAGCGCAATTTTGAGATTTGGGGTTAGGTTTTTTTTTTAGATCGCAATGTTTGCCAGTCCTGATGTGTGCGTTCAGTTTGAGTTTTGAAGCATGTTAAGGGGGTCAAAATACAGCTCAAAGAGGCAAAAGTTACTGTTTTTAGTACTTTTTTGTCTTGAAGGGGGAATTGCCAACTTCCTGTTGATTTTTGCCCGAGAATATACTATTATGAAATCTAGATCTAAGTCACACCTACATAAAGGTTTTTGTTTCATGTCTCTCCGACCTTCCTAGTGGGAGTTACAGGCAGTCTAGTTTTTTTTTTCCTAGGGGGCGCTAGAGCACAATTTTGAGTTTTGGGGTTTGGTTTTTTGATAAAAAGTTTTGCCGTTTATTACTGTGTGTGTAAAATTTGGTGAGTTTTGAAGCATGCTAAGGGGGTCAAATTACAGCGCAAAGTTGCGGAAGAATAATAATAATAAAGAATAAAACCTTACAAATTCAATAGGTCCTTATGTCCCATTGCATAAGGCCTCCCTGTGGGAGTCCTTATGCAATGGGCCATGCGGGCCCTAATTGAAAGTATCTATGTCGAGTGCAATACAACGGTGCTGCTTTTGTTTTGAAAAGCATTATTTGTATTACTTCTGTGTGGACGTATGCTCGTGTGTGATTGTGAGTGAATGTGAACAGCGGCAATCACAAATGACAAGATACAGTTAAAAAAACATGTGCGTGCAATACAACTGTGCTGCTTTTATTTTGAAAAGTGTTGTTTATGAGCGTATGTCCGTGTGTAATCTGTGAGTGAAGGTGCACAGCGACAAGTGATGCCCGGTTTACACCTGAGACGCTAAAAAGAGAAAAGTTGATGAGGAATGGCGTGTTTCCAACAAGACATGGACTGACAAGTATTTCTTTACAGAAATGAAAGGTAAAGCCGTGTGCTTAATTTGTGGTACACAGGTTGCTGTGTTTAAAGAATATCATTTGAATCGCCACTACACCACGAAGCACGAGGAAAAATAGCGGAATCTGTCTGAAGAAGAGCGCGCAAGGGAGGCTGATGCGTTGATGGTAAAACTGCAAACCCAACAAGGACTTTTTGCCATATTTCACACCCCCAGAGATGCAGCCGTCAGGACAAGTTACGTCATTTCTCACAAAATCGCCAGAAAAAGTAAGGCGTTTTCTGACGGAGAGTTTATTAAGGAGCGCTTATTGGACTCTGTTGCGCTGATATGTGTTGCGTTTTGGACCAGTTGTTCCTCCCAGGGAATTCAAGTCACAATTCGCTCCCAAGCTCTTTACGACACTTAAAGCTGAGTTGGAAAAAACCACCAGAGACAGAATAGGTATTTTGTTGTATATTTTCAAAGCTTTTCCAATATACATTTTTGAGACCAGTCTAACCATAGAACATTCTATATCGCCTCCCCAAAATGGTCTGTCTTCCCGATCCCACTACCCTCTCTCTCGTCCCATCTCTGTAGCCAAAACAAAATGCTAGTCTAAACACATTCCAAAGAACTCAAGGTTATCACACATAGTATACTTGCTGACAGAGCATCAAGAGAATAAATGGAAAACTCGAGCTGTTTTCAAATATGACTAATAAATGAAAGAAGTACAACTTAAATTCGGATATATGTAAATATCTGCCTCCGAAAATTCCCCCTTCAGATCTTCTAAAAAGATCTTTATCACTAGTACAACACTTCTAAAATACGCCCCTCTTTGAGCAAGCTAGTAAAAAATTAAAAGCATAGTTACATGGGAGATAAAAACGGATGGAATCTATGTCAATGTCGTCACCCTCAGGGAAGGAAACTAGCATTTCTCGAAAGTCACCACTTTGCGTGACCCCCTTCAGTGACATAGCAAACCCAGAAATAGGGTGAGGTTGTCCTTCTACAGTTCTAACAATGATGCGGGCGATAAAGCAGCCGCATGAGGCTATGATGGCCAAGAAAACTCCCAACGGAGATCAGGGCAGACTTAATTAGGTCAGACCACCTTCCAAAGGTGCTCTGGAGCCAATCTTTGAAGGGGTCAGAGACACCGGAAACTTCAGTAAGTTCCTTAGACAGGGCATGGAGGCCCTCCAGAGCCCTCTGGACCGAGCCATCGGGGGCGGTGTTGTTGTTGAATGAAGGTACAGCATTGGTCACCAAACATTGCACACACACCTTCTTCCTTGGCTAGGATACGGTCAAGGGCTATGCGGTTCTGGACGGCCATGAGGGAAGTTGGGGCAAGTTGTTCAGCAAGTCCTTCAACAGCGTCACGAGTCAGGTTGGTCAGTCTCAACAGATTATAAAAAACATAGTTAATGCGTTCTACATTTTTAGTAGCAGTCACAGGGAAAATAGCACCAATTATAGGAAGGTTCTCGAAACCTGCACAGGATTCACACCACAATTTATGTTGTGGTGGGACCCCCCCTTGGTTGTCCAATTGCATCAAAGTAAACACCATCAGGGTTTCTCATCAAATCAAAGGAGCCCGTTACACTCCTCCGAGATAAAACATGGCGTCTTCTGCGGGAAGTTAGAGAGGCCGCTGAAACAGGAGTTCCAAGGGGTGTTCATTTGGTACCCACTAGGGTGACTGGGGTCACCAGTCTAACCATAGCACAAAGTCCAACGGCGGACGTCGGGATTCTAATGTACAATCTGTGCTCCCCACAATACCAGAATAAGTCAGCTCGTGCCCAAGGGCCTATCCTTGAGCCATTATTATTAAGGAGTGCTTATTGGACTCTGTTGCGCTGATATGCCTGGAGAAGAGGGGCGCATTTGAGAACGTGTCACTCTCCCGACGCACTGTAACGAGGCGGGTTGAGACCATCGCTGGAAACTCGGAGCTTCAGCTGAAGAACGGAACGGCCGACTTTGACTGTTTTTCGCCGGCTTCGGATGAGAGCTGCGATGTACGTGACACCGCCCAGCTGCTCATCTTCTTACGTGGGATGACTGCAGACTTTCAAATCACGGAGGAGCTGGCAGCCACGCAGTCAATTAAAGAGACAACCACAGGTAATGACTTGTTCACATAGGTAAATGCGTGTTAGGACTGAAATGGGACAAGCTGGCAGGTGTGACAACAGATGGTTGACGGGGAAAAATGTTGGACTTTTAAAGAGGATGCAGGATAAAGTGACAGAAATGGACATTTTTGCATTGTATTATACATCAGGAAGTGTTGTGTAAGACAGTGTTAAAACTAAAACCATCAAGAGCAATCTGCTTTTGTATAAAGTTAAGTTAGGTTCAATGAAATTATTATTTATCTTATGGTATATCAAAAATAATTTGAACAAAATTGAATTGAAATATTGTCAGTGTGGCCCTCCAGCAGTGCTCAGGTTGCTCATGCGGCCCCCGGTAAAAATGAATTGCCCACCCCTGCTCTAGAGATTCAAGCATAATACTAGTACTAAGTGTCCCAATCCTTTTGTCAAGTTTGAGTCCCAAGTGTCCCAATACTTTTGTCCAGTTGCCCAATGCTTTTGTTCAGTGGTAGTAGTAAGTGTCCCAATACTTTTGTCCAGTGGTAGTCCTAAGTGTCCCAATACTTTTGTCTACTTTTAGTCTGAAGTGTCCCAAGACTTTTGTCTAGTGTACCTACCTTGTCTGCATTGTGTGGGCACGCTGGTGCTTCCTGCTTTTAAGCAGCCTTCTTGAGAAAACAGCAGCATCAGCGCAGCGGGTCTTTGAAGGGTCATAAAATAAAAACCGGAGCAGTTAGAAAAATGATTTCGATAACTTTTATTTGGAAGGGTTCAATCTCTCTCCTGTGTTAGTTTGAAGCTGATACGACAAACGCGCTCAGAGGAGATAATGTTTGAAGAGAAGTGACCGGTTTATAAAAAAAAATTTGTTTTGAAGGGGAAATTGCAAACTTCCTGTTGATTTTTGCTGAGGGTTGTCAATCTATGAAATGTAGGTCTAAGTGAGACCTACATAGAGGTTTTTGTTTCATGTCTCTCCGACCTTCCCAGTGGGAGTTACAGGCAGTTTTGTCATTTTTTTCTTCCGAGGAGCAATTTTTTTTGCGTTTTATTAAGAAATTGCAGTAGAGTGCAATTTTGAGATTTGGGGTTAGGTTTTGTTTTTAGATCACAATGTTTGCCAGTCCTGATGTGTGCGTTCAGTATGGTGAGTTTTGAAGCAAGTTAAGGGGGTCAAAATACAGCTCAAAGAGGCAAAAGTTACTGTTTTTAGTACTTTTTTGTCTTGAAGGGGGAATTGGCAACTTCCTGTTGATTTTTGCCCGAGAACATACTATTATGAAATGTAGGTCTAAGTCACACCTACATAAAGGTTTTTGTTTCATGTCTCTCCGACCTTCCTAGTGGGAGTTACAGGCAGTCTAGTTTTTTTTTCCGTAGGGGGCGCTAGAGCGCAATTTTGAGTTTTGAGGTTTGGTTTTTTGATAAAAAGTTTTGCCGTATATTACTGATGTGTGTGTAAAATTTGGTGAGTTTTGAAGTATGTTAAGGGGGTCAAATTACAGCGCAAAGTTGCGGAAGAATAATAATAATAATAAAGAATAAAACCTTACAAATTCAATAGGTCCTTATGTCCCATTGCATAAGGACTCCCTGTGGGAGTCCTTATGCAATGGGCCATGCGGGCCCTAATAATTAAAAACAATATTAGTTCTAATATGACTTAAAAAATGGTTTTGAAAATGAAAAATATCAAAATGGCTGAGGCACGCTCTGATTTTTCAGTTGGTGGGAAAATTGTGGACACCCTTGCCTTAAAGCTTCAGTCACAGGCAGGATTCTCACAGGAATGAGGCAAAAAAAAAGAGCATTACCCACTGTAAGGTGGGCCGCCGTGCCCCTTGATTCAGTTGTTGGCCAGACTCCAGACTGTGGTGCCATTCAAGTACGGGAGCGTGTTTGGATGGAAAAACATTTTTTTTGTCAACGCCGTGGGCTTTTATTTTTGTTTGGGCTCAATCCCCGGCCTTTTCACAGGCGGACAAAGAGAGCGCTGCGCTCAGCAGGGCGGCGTGGGCACGGCACGGGGGCCAGACTACAGGCGGCCATCCTGCCATCACATGGTACCAACCAATGTGGCCCCTTAATGATAAAACTGGGGGGGTCACAGAGGGCAGCTGCGCTTGTCATGGATTTTGTAGCGCTGGCAAAAATATCTCTTACACATTTTTCACCTCATTTCATGTATTGAGTCAACATACTTTATACAATGAAGTTGTACTCCAACTGATGCTTTGTTTTAGATTTAAAGGCAGGATTTTACAGTAATAATGTTTTGTTCAAGAATATTAAAAAAAAGCTGTAATATTTAGGTCATTGTCACGTTCAAACACTGAGGACATCTATTAAACAAGACAAAAGGCAAGGAATCAAACAGAGACATAATTCAATTTGGACTCAATTGAGGAGAGACATGGCCACTGCACTCTCTGTACAGTCCTGCACCACGCTCTGACGAAGAAGGTTTTCGTCTCCTCTTTTATTCAGATGTTCAATGTTCACGCACCAACACATGTCTCATTAGAAATAGGAAGTATGTAAAACAGTCATTGTTTTCGGTCTCATTGAAGTCCAAGAAGAGGATGTCTCGGGCTTGGGCTCTTCCTGGATCCAGCTGGGGCAGGTGTTGGAGGACAATGGATAACCCCTCCCGTCTCCTGACCACAGTTGCTTCAAAAGGGCAGCGGGTCGTAAATAGCGTTGACTTCAAAGAGAGTTCCTCTGGAAGTTGAGCAGATCCTGCCATCTGTCCGTGTTGAAATCACAGTGGCGTTTCACGAGCATTCTTCCTCTTGGTAGGCCTCGAAAGACAGCATTCATAATACAACGTTTCTTTTGTGATAACTTACAAACAATTATTCCAACAGTCATAATCTTTAGTTTAAATAAAATTTTAAAAGAATTGGGTATTTTTTTGAACTAGTAAAAATGCGGGAATAATGTATTAAGTGATCATTTGTTTTCCGTAATTTTTTCTTCAAGATTGAAATTTTTGTACGATAATAAAGTTGTAATATTCTGCAAACATGTAAAAATAACTACAATATGCTATGAAATTGGCTTGAAAATTATTTGGCATGTCTCAAGTACAGAGTTACAAAAAACTTTGTTCTTTTTTGCAAATATTAGCTCATTTAGTGGTGCAATATGATGCGGGCAACATGTTTCAAAAAAAGCTGGCACAAGTGGCAAAAAAGAGTGATAAAGTTCAGGTATGCTCATCAAAGACTTATTTGGAACATCCCGCAGGTGAACAGGCTAATTGGGAACAGGTGGGTGCCATGATGGGGTATAAAAGTCATTCACAAACAAGGACGGGGGCGAGAGTCACCACTTTGTCAACAAATTGTTTAAGAACAACATTTCTCAACCAGCTATTTGCAAGGAATTTAGGGATTTCACCATCCACGCTCCGTAATATCGTCAAAGGGTTCAGAGAATCTGGAGAAATCACTGCACGTAAGCCATGATATTACACACCTTGGATCCCTCAGGCGGTACTGCATCAAAAAGCCACATCAGTATGTAAAGGATATCACCACATGAGCTCAGGAAAACTTCAGAAAACCACTGTCAGTAACTCATACTTGCCAACCTTGAGACCTCCGATTTCGGGAGGTGTGGGGCGTGGTCGGGGGGGGGGAGGGGGGCGTGGTTAAGAGGGGAGGATTATATTGACAGCTAGAATTCACCAAATCAAGTATTTCATATATATATATATATATATATCCTGAAAATATGCAAACAAAACTGTGTTTAGATAATTGATACTTCAAACTTGCATAAATAAATATTAAGGAATATAACATGACTTGGCTTCTGAGAGCTTCAAAATGTAATGAATAAAATGCTAAAGTTGTTGATAAACAAGCAATTATTTTAATAATTAAATATGGTCATTTTTAAATGAATTATTATGATAATTTAAAATGAATTATTTCAAATATGTTTATTTTAATTCCATGGCTGGATGTAATAAGGAGTCAGAAAAAAAATACAAATAAAAATACAATTAATTTTGATGTTTTTAGCAAAATATAGTAAAAATGTATTTAGTTTTTTATTTATTTTTTAAATTAATAAATATATTTATTTTTAAGTAAGATAAACATAATAATACAATTTGTCTCTAGTATGGATGATTTAGTTCTTGTCACCCTGTTGTCCTCATGGAATTGGAGGGGGCGTGGCCTCCAGCTCCGGCTGAAAATCGGGAGATTTTCGGGAGAATATTTGTCCCGGGAGGTTTTCGGGAGAGGCGCTGAATTTCGGGAGTCTCCCTGAAAATTCGGGAGGGTTGGCAAGTATGCAGTAACTACAGTTGGTCGCTACATCTGTAAGTGCAAGTTAAAACTCTACTATGCAAAGCCAAAGCCATTTATCAACAACACCCGGAAACGCCGCCGGGCTTCGCTGGGCTTGAGCTCATCTAAGATGGACTCATGCAAAGTGGAAAAGTGTTCTGTGGTCTGACGAGTCCACATTTCAAATTGTCTTTGGAAACTGTGGAACAAAGAGGAAAAGAACCATCCGGATTGTTCTAGGTGCAAAGTGTAAAAGGCGGCATGTGTGATGGTATGAGGGTGTATTAGTGGCCAAGACATGGGTAACTTACACATCTGTGAAGGCACCATTAATGCTGAAAGGTACATACAGGTTTTGGAGCAACATATGTTGTTATCATGGACGCCCCTGCTTATTTTCAGCAAGACAATGCCAAGCCACATGTTACAACAGTGTGGCTTCGTAGTAAAAGAGTGCGGGTACTTTGTGTACTTCAATGTTAGCATGCTAACATTGAAGTACACAGAGGTGTCTGAGGTATGAAGAGTGTGAGTGTGTGAAGTGACTCAAGGTTAAAAATAACCTGCTGGTGGCGCTCTGACTTCTAGAACATTCCTCAGTAACACAATGTTTACCGGACACACACAATACAACACATTATTTACCGGACACACACGATACAACACATTGTTTACCGGACACACACAATGCAACACATTGTTTACTGGACACACACAATGCAACACATTGTTTACTGGACACACACAATACAACACATTCATATTAATAGGATCATTAGAATGTAATACAATAATGCTGTAAGTTATAATATTGGCAGTAGCACTGAAGTCTCCTTAGGGTACTTGAAGGCAACACGACATCATGGTATGTTAATTAGTCTGTGTAAACTTTGAACTGCCCTCTGACCCTGGCACCTTGTTTATGTCGCAACTTATTCCAAAATTTAATGTGTTCATTTCCTCCCTCAAAATTCTACAAAACCCCGTTTCCATATGAGTTGGGAAATTGTGTTAGATGTAAATATAAACGGAATACAATGATTTGCAAATCATTTTCAAGCCATATTCAGTTGAATATGCTACAAAGACAACATATTTGATGTTCAAACTCATAAACTTTATTTTTTTTTGCAAATAATAAGTAACATAGAATTTCATGGCTGCAACACGTGCCAAAGTAGTTGGGAAAGGGCATGTTCACCACTGTGTTACATGGCCTTTCCTTTTAACAACACTCAGTAAACGATTGGGAACTGAGGAAACTAATTGTTGAAGCTTTGAAAGTGGAATTCTTTCCCATTCTTGTTTTATGTAGAGCTTCAGTCGTTCAACAGTCCGGGGTCTCCGCTGTCGTATTTTACGCTTCACATTTTCGATGGGAGACAGGTCTGGACTGCAGGCGGGCCAGTAAAGTACCTGCACTCTTTTTTTCGAAGCCACGCTGTTGTAACACGTGCTGAATGAGGCTTGGTATTGTCTTGCTGAAATAAGCAGGGGCGTCCATGAAAAAGACGGCACTTAGATGGCAGCATATGTTGTTCCAAAACCTGTATGTGCCTTTCAGCATTAATGGTGCCTTCACAGATGTGTAAGTTACCCATGCCTTGAGCACTAATGCACCCCCATACCATCACACATGCTGGCTTTTACACTTTGCGTCGATAACAGTCTGGATGGTTCGCTTCCCCTTTGGTCCGGATGACACAATGTCGAATATTTCCAAAAACAATTTGAAATGTGGACTCGTCAGACCACAGAACACTTTTCCACTTTGCATGAGTCCATCTTAGATGATCTCGGGCCCAGAGAAGCCGACGGTGTTTCTGGGTGTTGTTGATAAATGGCTTTCGTTTTGCATAGTAGAGCTTTAACTTGCACTTACAGATGTAGCGACCAACTGTATTTAGTGACAGTGGTTTCCTGAAGTGTTCCTGAGCCCATGTGGTGATATCCTTTAGAGATTGATGTTGGTTTTTGATACAGTGCCGGATGAGGGATGGAAGGTCACGGTCATTCAATGTTGGTTTCCGGCCATGCCGCTTACGTGGAGTGATTTCTCCAGATTCTCTGAACCTTTTGATGATATTATGGAGCGTAGATGTTGAAATCCCTAAATTCCTTGCAATAGCTGGTTGAGAAAGTTTTTTCTTAAACTGTTCAACAATTTGTTCACGCATTTGTTGACAAAGTGGCGACCCTCGCCCCATCCTTTGTTTGTGAAAGACTGAGCATTTTTTGGGAAGCTGTTTTTATACCCAATCATGGCACCCACCTGTTCCCAATTAGCCTGCACACCTGTGGGATGTTCCAAATAAGTGTTTGATGAGCATTCCTCAACTTTATCAGTATTTATTGCCACCTTTCCCAACTTCTTTGTCACGTGTTGCAGCCATGAAATTCTAAGTTAATTATTATTTGCAAAAAAATAAATAAAGTTTATGAGTTTGAACATCAAATATGTTGTCTTTGTAGCATATTCAATTGAATATGGCTTGAAAAGGATTTGCATTTATATTTACATCTAACACAATTTCCCAACTCATATGGAAACGGGGTTTTGTACACAAAATACCATAACATATTTGAATGAAAAAGAAAGAGGTAAGAAATATTTAGTTCAGTGTGATGTTCCCTGCAGGACTAAAGCCGAGACACACGTCTCCAATCACTAAGCAGTGCAATGCATATTACAATATGTAATAAAAATAGTATAGTTGGTCTTCTTAAAGTAGAAAAAAAAATGTCATTTTCAGTTGGAATTGATGTCCTAAATGCAAAAACTTGCTCATGTAAATATACATGCACATTTAAATCGAATAATTATCTTATACAAATCTAGTAAATATAAATCTAATAAATGTAAAAAAAACATCTTTTAAATTTAATATATAAATCTAATGTAAAAAATAAATGTAAATACAAATCTAATGTAAATATAAATGTAAACATATATCTAAAAATAGTGGATGTAAATATAATTGTAATGTAATTTAAAAAATATATATATAATAAATGTAAATATAAATTTAATTAAGGTAAATATAATTCTAATAAATATACATGTAAATATAATTCTTATTGATGTAAAAATAAATCTAATATATGTAAATATAATTTCTTTTAGTTTATTTCAAACATGAACACACTTACATCATAATACATCACACAATTTCATATCATTTCATTTTACATCATGCCCGAAAAGGAGTAGGAAGAAGCAAAGCTTATTTAATCCCACCCCTTTCCCACTTCAAAGCGTTTACAAATATATAGAATCATTTACTGACCTTTTTATATAATAAAATAACATCTATGAATTAGTATACAACAGTTTTGTAATATGTAATTCATTAATTAATTCAGCCATTATTAACATACTGAGATGAAGAATATCTTATTTTCAATAAGGTTGAAAGTATTCCTCATAATTCTTCTTCTTTGTACTCTGTAAGCACTTTTATTTTGAACAATTAATACATTATATTAATATATATATACATATATATTTACATTAATAATTCTTATTAATGTAAATAAATTTATGTAATGTAAATGTATTTATTATTATTTATTTATTAATGTAAATATAAATCTAATAAATGTAAATATAATTCTAATACATGTAAATATACATATATATATAATACATTTACATATAAATAAATGTAAATATGAAGGCGACAAGCAGTAGAAAAGGGATGGATTCTAATAAGTATAAATGTAAATATAAATCTAATCAATATGAATCTAAAATGTTCATATAAATCTAATAAACATACATGTAAATACAAATGTAAATGTATGAATATGAATAAATATAGTTGATTTTAGTGACATGGACACGTGGTACAAAATGCTATTGTTGAATATATGATATTTAATATAAAGCCAATAAACATACATGTAAATATAAATGTTCAATAATTGATTTTAGTTAGTGAGAGTAAGTGACATGGACACATGGTATTGTTAAATATTAATATATCAAATATAGATAAAGCTAATAAACATTTATGTAAATACAAATATAAATGTTCAATAATTGATTTTAGTGGGTACAAAATGTTATTAAATGTAAAGCTAATACACGTAGATGTAAGTCAGTGACATGGACTCATGTGGTACAAAAATGTTTTATTTAGTAACAGTTTTGTAAACATTTGAGGTAAATGAACATTTACATCAACTTGTGCTTACACACACACACACACACACACACACACACACACACACACACACACACTTTAACGGAACAGGAAGGATTGTAGGCGCCGTGGGGTCAAAGGTTGACACGTCTGCTTCATACCACCAGCTGACATGTTTCAACTAACTCATCATCTGAAAATGTTGACTTCTTTTTTATTCCTTTGCAAAGTCAGCCTTTTTTCACCTACTAACATTTTGTATGTGGATTGAAGTGTACAGTACTTGAATATTTAGTCATTGTGGGCTTTGTCTACATGAAGTACACATTGTAGTGTGTACTTACGTACTGAACGTCCCCAATCTCACTGGAAATCATTCACTTCTTTTCATGCAGAAATATTTCAACACACTTTCATTCCATTAAGATGCTGACTATTGAGGGCCTCCTTCTATCAGTACTAAATGCACTCATGTTAAGTGTACTCAACATGCTAAGTGCACTCAACATACTAAGTATACCTAACATGCTATATGCACTCATCATACTAAATGCACTTAGCATGCCGAGTGTACTCAACCTACTCAGTGCACTCAACATTGGAAGACCACTTAAAATGCTCAGCACACTCAATGTACTAAGTACACAACATGCTAAGCACACATGTTAAATGCCCTCAACATGCCAAGTGCAGTCAACATGCTAAGTACAATCAACATACTGAGTGCACTCATCATGTGTGCGCTCAAAATGCAAAGTGCACTTATTAAGCACATTGAACATACTAAGTGCACTTAACAAGCTAAATGCCCTCAACACACTCAGCGTAATTAATATGCTAAGCGCACACAAAATGCTCTCAACATGCCAAGTGCAGTCAACATGCTAAGTACACTCAACATACTGAGTGCACTCATCATATGTGCACTCAACATGCTAAGTGCACTTAGTAAGCACATTCAACACGCTAAGTGCACTCAACAAGCTAAATGCCCCCAATGTAATAAACACACTCAACATACTAAGTGCACTCAACATACTCAGCGTAATTAACATACTAAGTGCACGCAAAATGCCCTCAACATGCCAAGTACAGTCAACATGCAAAGTACACTCAACATACTGAGTGCACTCAAAATGCAAAGTGCACTTATTAAGCACATTCAACATACTAAGTGCACTCAACAAGCTAAATGCCCTCAATATAATAAGTGCACTCAACATACTGAGTGCACTCATCATATGTGCAGTCAAAAGGCTAAGTGCACTTATTAAGCACATTCAACACACTAAGTGCACTCAACAAGCTAAATGCCCTCAATATAATAAACACACTCAACATACTAAGTGCACTCAACATACTCTGCGTAATTAACATGCTAAGTGCACGCAAAATGCCCTCAACATGCCAAGTACAGTCAACATGCAAAGTACACTCAACATACTGAGTGCACTCAAAATGCAAAGTGCACTTATTAAGCACATTCAACATAATAAGTGCACTCAACAAGCTAAATGCCCTCAATATAATAAGTGCACTCAACATACTGAGTGCACTCATCATATGTGCACTAAAAAGGCTAAGTGCACTTATTAAGCACATTCAACACACTAAGTGCACTCAACAAGCTAAATGCCCTCAATATAATAAACACACTCAACATACTAAGTGCACTCAACCTACTCAGCGTAATTAACATGCTAAGTGCACGCAAAATGCCCTCAACATGCCAAGTACAGTCAACATGCAAAGTACACTCAACATACTGAGTGCACTCAAAATACAAAGTGCACATATTAATCACATTCAACATAATAAGTGCACTCAACAAGCTAAATGCCCTCAATATAATAAGTGCACTCAACATACTGAGTGCACTCATCATAGGTGCAGTCAAAATGCTAAGTGCACTTATTAAGCACATTCAACACACTAAGTGCACTCAACAAGCTAAATGCCCTCAATATAATAAACATACTCAACATACTAAGTGCACTCAACATACTCAGCGTAATTAACATGCTAAGTGCACGCAAAATGCCCTCAACATGCCAAGTACAGTCAACATGCAAAGTACACTCAACATACTGAGTGCACTCAAAATGCAAAGTGCACTTATTAAGCACATTAAACATACTAAGTGCACTCGACAAGCTAAAAGCCCTCAATATAATAAGTGCACTCAACATACTAAGTGCACTCAGCATACTCAGCATAATTAACATGCTAAGCGCACGCAAAATGCCCTCAACATGCCCACTGCACTCAACATACTGAGTGCACTAATCATGTGCACTCAAAATGCAAAGTGCACTTATTAAGTGCATTTCAACATACTAAATGCACTTAACATGCTAAGCGCACGCAAAATGCCCTCAACATGCCCACTGCACTCAACATACTGAGTGCACTAATCATGTTATGTGCACTCAAAATGCAAAGTGCACTTATTAAGTGCATTTCAACATACTAAATGCACTTAACATGCTAAGTGACGCAACATGTTAAATGCCCTCAACATGCTATGCGCACTTAAAATGCAAAGTGCACGTATACTGTAGCATGTTGAGTGCACTTGAGCGCATTCAACATGCTAAGTACACTCAACAAGCTAAATGCCCTCAATATAATAAGCGCACTTAACATGACAAATACACTCAACATGCTGAGTGCACTCAATGTAATAAGCATACCCAACATGCTAAGTGCACTCAACATGCTAAGTGTGAGTACAGAAGTACATCATTTGAGACACAGCTAACGTCTTCAATCACGACAGCCGCCGTGTGGACGTTTGCGTCACGTCAGGGGGTGTGGCCAGGTGCATTGTGGGTGTTATAACCCCCCCCCCTCCCTCCCAGGGGGCGTAGCCAGGTGCATTGTGGGTGTCTAACCCCCCTGTCACGACACGAGCTCTCTAGGAGGCGTCGCTAATTAGTCCAGAAGAAAAGCCGATCTTCATGTTGACGCCAGATTATGTCCTTGGCTCCGCCTACCACGGCGTGCTTTAGAAGGGACAGACGTTTATACCGCCAGGTCATCGGGTCGGGCCCGGACGCTGCTGCTCTTGCTGGCCCGACTCAGCCGCCGGGGGTCCGTGGTGACCGTTAGCGGAGGCTTGTGCATCACCACCGCGGTGGTGGAATGGTTATCATCCGGATCGCTTTTCCCCTCGGCACAGCTGCCAGGGGCCGGGCTGGTGCTGATCAAGGAAGGAGGCGGGGCCTCGTCAGTAGGCAGCTGGGTGCCGGCAGATGAGGAAGACGAGGAGAGGGTGGGGGAGGTAGCCTTCATCTCCAAAGTCTGCTGCTCTGTGGCCAAGTTGGCCCAGTTCTGCTGCGCGGCCAACCGGTGGTTGTTGTTGTTGCTGATGTAGTAGTGGGAGGCGGGGTTGTGCTGGCGGAGGGCCTCCTCCCGCTGGAGGTTGCCCACCTTAAACTCCGCCCCCGTGGGCGGCGCGCGAGGCAGGAAGGCCCCGCTTCCAGCCGTCACGTCCATGTACTTGGAAGGGTATCCCCCGGTCCTCGGGGAAGAACACCCGGGCTGGGCGTGGTCCCGGCGCACCGACCCTTGCTCCGGCGTGAAGCCGGTAGTCACGCCCTGCCTGAGCTTCTTCCAGCCCAGGTGGTAGATCTCCAACAAGTTGAGGAAAAGCGACACGCACGCCACCACAAGCATGAAAATGATAAAAATGGTCTTCTCGGTGGGCCGCGAGATGAAGCAGTCCACGGTGTTGGGGCAGGGCCAGCGGGCGCACTTGTAGAGCGGCTTCAGCCGGAAGCCGTACAGGAAGTACTGGCCCAGGATGAAGCCCACCTCGAAGAGGGTCTTGAAGATGATATTGAGCACGTACGTGCGCAGCAAGGCACCCCGGATGCGGATTTTCCCGTGTTCGTCCCTGATTGGGGGCTTCTCCCTTTTAGTCCCGCCATTGTCCTCGCTGTCCTTAAAAAACAGGGCCTTCTCCTGAAAGCGGTTGACTTTGCGCCCGTTCTCCTCCTTCTCCTTGCGCTTCTCCTCCATGCGCACGATGTGCAGCACGTGTCCCAGGTAGATGAGCGTGGGTGTGGACACGAAGATGATCTGCAGCACCCAGAAGCGGGTGTGGGAGATGGGGAAGGCCTGGTCGTAGCACACGTTCTCACAGCCGGGCTGCTGCGTGTTGCACGTGAAGTCGGACTGCTCGTCGCCCCACACGTCCTCGGCGGCGGCGCCCAGCACCAGGATCCTGAAGATGAAGAGGACCGTCAGCCACACCTTGCCGATGACTGTGGAGTGCTCCTGGGCATTCTCCAGCAGACGCCCCAGAAAGCTCCAGTCGCCCATTCTTCACCGCAAAGTAGCTTCTGCAGGGGAGAGAGAGCAGGAGGTTACTTTCACTTTGGTACCGCAGCTCAGACCTCAACCCAGGATTCACACCTCATAATCTGCTGAACCACAGATCCAAGATCAGTACCATGACTACAGATTTTAGATCAGGACTATGGCTATAGCTCTCAGCTAAGGACCATGACCCCAGATCCAAGATCAGGACCATGACTACAGATCATAGTTCAGGACTATGATTATAGTTATCAGCTAAGGACCATGACCACAGATCTCAGATCAGTACCATGACTACAGATTTTAGATCAGGACTATGACTATAGCTCTCAGTTAAAGACCATGACCACAGCTAAGGACCATGACCACAGATCCAAGATCAGGACCATGACTACAGATTTTAGATCAGGACTATGACTATAGCTCTCAGCTAAGGACCATGACTACAGATCTGTTGGACCTTGACCACAGATCCAAGATCAGGACCATGACTACAGATCTGTTGGACTATGACCACAGATCCGAGATCAGGACCATGACTACAGCTTGTAGAACAGGACGATGACTATAGATCTCAGCTAAGGACCAAGACCACAGATCCAAGTTCAGGACCATGACTACAGATTTTAGATCACAACTATGACTATAGATCTCAGCTAAGGACCATGACTACAGATCTGTTGGACCTTGACCACAGATCCAAGATCAGGACCATGACTACAGATCTGTTGGACTATGACCACGGATCCAACATCAGGACCATGACTACAGATCTTAGATCAAGATCAGTACCATGACTAACAGATTTTAGATCAGGACTATGACTATAGCTCTCAGCTAAGGACCATGACCCCAGATCCAAGATCAGGACCATGACTACAGATCATAGTTCAGGACTATGATTATAGTTCTCAGCTAAGGACCATGACCACAGATCTCAGGTCAGTACTATGACTACAGATTTTAGATCAGGACTATGACTATAGCTCTCAGTTAAAGACCATGACCACAGCTAAGGACCATGACCACAGATCCAAGATCAGGACCATGACTACAGATTTTAGATCAGGACTATGACTATAGCTCTCAGCTAAGGACCATGACTACAGATCTGTTGGACCTTGACCACAGATCCAAGATCAGGACCATGACTACAGATCTGTTGGACTATGACCACAGATCCGAGATCAGGACCATGACTACAGCTTGTAGAACAGGACGATGACTATAGCTCTCAGCTAAGGACCAAGACCACAGATCCAAGTTCAGGACCATGACTACAGATTTTAGATCACAACTATGACTATAGATCTCAGCTAAGGACCATGACTACAGATCTGTTGGACCTTGACCACAGATCCAAGATCAGGACCATGACTACAGATATGTTGGACTATGACCACGGATCCAAGATCAGGACCATGACTACAGATCTTAGATCAAGATCAGTACCATGACTAACAGATTTTAGATCAGGACTATGACTATAGCTCTCAGCTAAGGACCATGACCCCAGATCCAAGATCAGGACCATGACTACAGATCATAGTTCAGGACTATGATTATAGTTCTCAGCTAAGGACCATGACCACAGATCTCAGATCAGTACCATGACTACAGATTTTAGATCAGGACTATGACTATAGCTCTCAGTTAAGGACCATGACCACAGCTAAGGACCATGACCACAGATCCAAGATCAGGACCATGACTACAGATCATAGCTCAGGACTATGATTATAGTTCTCAGCTAAGGACCACGAGTACAGATCTGTTCAACCATGACCACAGATCTTAGATCTGTACCATGACTACAGATTTTAGATTAGGACTATGATTATAGATCGCAGGTAAGGACCATGACTACAGGTTTGTTGGACCATGACCACAGATCCAAGATCAGGACTATTATTACAGTTCTTAGTTTAGGACTATGACCACAGATCCCGGATCAGGACCCCCGACTACAGATCTTAGCTCAGGACAATGACCACAGATCCAAGATCAGGACCATGACTACAGCTTTTAGAACAGGACGATGACTATAGATCTCAGCTAAGGACCAAGACCACAGATCCAAGTTCAGGACCATGACTACAGATTTTAGATCACAACTATGACTATAGATCTCAGCTAAGGACCATGACTACAGATCTGTTGGACCTTGACCACAGATCCAAGATCAGGACCATGACTACAGATCTGTTGGACTATGACCACGGATCCAAGATCAGGACCATGACTACAGATCTTACATCAAGATCAGTACCATGACTACAGATTTTAGATCAGGACTATGACTATAGCTCTCAGCTAAGGACCATGACCCCAGATCCAAGATCAGGACCATGACTACAGATCATAGTTCAGGACTATGATTATAGTTCTCAGCTAAGGACCATGACCACAGATCTCAGATCAGTACCATGACTACAGATTTTAGATCAGGACTATGACTATAGCTCTCAGCTAAGGACCATGACCACAGCTAAGGACCATGACCACAGATCCAAGATCAGGACCATGACTACAGATCATAGCTCAGGACTATGATTATAGTTCTCAGCTAAGGACCACAAGTACAGATCTGTTCAACCATGACCACAGATCTTAGATCAGTACCATGACTACAGATTTTAGATTAGGACTATGATTATAGATCTCAGGTAAGGACCATGACTACAGATCTGTTGGACCATGACCACAGATCCAAGATCAGGACTATTATTACAGTGCTTAGTTTAAGACTATGACCACAGATCCCGGATCAGGACCCCCCGACTACAGATCTTAGCTCAGGACAATGACCACAGATCCAAGATCAGGACCATGACTACAGCTTTTAGAACAGGACGATGACTATAGATCTCAGCTAAGGACCATGACTACAGATCTGTTGGACCTTGACCACAGATCCAAGATCAGTACCATGACTACAGATCTGTTGGACTATGACCACGGATCCAAGATCAGGACCATGACTACAGATCTTAGATCAACATCAGTACCATGACTACAGATTTTAGATCAGGACTATGACTATAGCTCTCAGCTAAGGACCATGACCCCAGATCCAAGTTCTGGACCATGACTACAGATCATAGTTCAGGACTATGATTATAGTTCTCAGCTAAAGACCATGACCACAGATCTCAGATCAGTACCATGACTACAGATTTTAGATCAGGACTATGACTATAGCTCTCAGCTAAGGACCATGACCACAGCTAAGGACCATGACCACAGATCCAAGATCAGGACCATGACTACAGATCATAGCTCAGGACTATGATTATAGTTCTCAGCTAAGGACCACGAGTACAGATCTGTTCAACCATGACCACAGATCTTAGATCTGTACCATGACTACAGATTTTAGATTAGGACTATGATTATAGATCTCAGGTAAGGACCATGACTACAGATCTGTTGGACCATGACCACAGATCCAAGGTCAGGACTATTATTACAGTACTTAGTTTAGGACTATGACCACAGATCCCGGATCAGGACCCCCGACTACAGATCTTAGCTCAGGACAATGACCACAGATCCAAGATCAGGACCATGACTACAGCTTGTAGAACAAGACGATGACTATAGATCTCAGCTAAGGACCAAGACCACAGATCCAAGTTCAGGACCATGACTACAGATTTTAGATCACAACTATGACTATAGATCTCAGCTAAGGACCATGACTACAGATCTGTTGGACCTTGACCACAGATCCAAGATCAGGACCGTGACTACAGATCTGTTGGACTATGACCACGGATCCAAGATCAGGACCATGATTACAGATCTTAGATCAGGACCATGACCATAGATCTCAGATCAGTACCATGACTACTCAGTGGTTAGAGTGTCCACCCTGAGATCGGTAGGTTGTGAGTTCAAACCCCGGCCAAGTCATACCAAAAACTATAAAAATGGGAGCCATTACCTCCCTGCTTGGCACTCAGTATCAAGGGTTGGAATTGGGGGTTAAATCACCAAAAATTATTCCCGGGCGCGGCCACCGCTGCTGCTCACTGCTCCCCTCACCTCCCAATGCAGAGGAGAAATTTCACCACACCTAGTGTGTGTGTGTGACAATCATTGGTACTTTAACTTTAACTACAGATCTTAGATCAGGTCTATGACTATAGTTCCCAGCTAAGGACCATGATTACTGACTACAGATCGTTGGACCATGACCACAGATCCAAGATCAGGACCATGACTACAGATCTTAGATCAGGACCATGACCATAGATCTCAGATCAGGACCATGACTACATATTTTAGATCAGGGCTATCACTATAGATCTCAGCTATAGATCAGTACCATGATTACAGATCTTAGTTTAGGACCATGACTACAGATTTTAGATCAGGACTATGACTATAGAACTCAGCTAAAGACAATGACTACAGATCTGCTGGAACATGACCGCATATCCCAGATCAGTACCATGATTACAGATCTTAGTTTAGAACTATGACTTCAGATCAGGACCACGACTTCAAGACCTCATATCAGAACCTTAACTCCAGACATTAGATCAGGACCATGACCATAGATCTCAGATCAGGACCATGACTACATATTTTAGATCAGGGCTATCACTATAGATCTCAGCTATAGATCAGTACCATGATTACAGATCTTAGTTTAGGACCATGACCACAGGTCTCAGGTCAGGACCATGACTACAGATTTTAGATCAGGATTATGACTATAGAACCCAGCTAAAGACCATGACTACAGATCTGCTGGAACATGACCGCATATCCCAGTTCAGTACCATGATTACAGATCTTAGTTCAGAACTATGACTTCAGATCAGGACCACGACTTCAAGACCTCATATCAGAACCTTAGATCAGGACCATGACCACATATCTGCTGGACCTTGACTACAGATCCCAGATCAGGAAGATGACTACATGAAGTCCATGACTACAGATGTCAAATCAGGACCATGACAATAGATCTCGGATCAAGACCATGACCACAGATCCCAGATCAGGATCAAGACCATGTGACCATCGAGTGAACTAACGAAACACAAAACTTGGGGGGGGGGAAAGTTAGCGATGCTAATAACTGCTAGAAAGACAAGCTAACGTTGCCAAATGTTAAAATATTAATTAACATATTTTCATTCAAAATTATTAATGTAACATATTTTTATTCAATATTATTAATGTAATATATTTTATTCAATATTATTAATGTAAAAATGTTTTATTCAATATTATTAATGTAACATTTTTCTTCAATATTATTAATGTAACATATTTTATTCAATATTATTAATGTAAAAATGTTTTATTCAATATTATTAATGTAATATATTTTATTCAATATTATTAATGTAAAAATGTTTTATTCAATATTATTAATGTAACATTTTTCTTCAATATTATTAATGTAACATTTTTCTTCAATATTATTAATGTAACCTATTTTTCTTCAATATTATTAATGTAACATATTTTTCTTCAATATTATTAATGTAACATATTTTTCTTCGATATTATTAATGTAACATATTTCTATTCACTATTATTAATGTAAAAATGTTTTATTCAATATTATTAATGTATGTAACATTTTTATTCAATATTATTAATGTAAAAATGTTTTGTTCAATATTATTAATGTAACGGTTTTATTCAATATTATTAATGTAAAATGTTTTATTCAATATTATTAATGTAACATATTTTTCTTAAATATTAATATAACATTTGTATTCAACATTATTAATGTAAACAATTTTGTATTCAGTACTGTTAATGTAAAATTTTTATTCAAAATTATTAATGTAACATTTTTCTTCAATATTATTAATGTAATATATTTTATTCAATATTATTAATGTAAAAATGTTTTATTCAATATTATTAATGTCACATATTTTTCTTCAATATTATTAATGTAGCATATTTTTCTTCGATATTATTAATGTAACATATTTTTATTCAATATTATTAATGTAAAAATGTTTTATTCAATATTATTAATGTAACATTTTTATTCAATATTATTAATGTAAAATGTTTTATTCAATATTATTAATGTAATATATTTTTTTCAATATTATTAATGTAAAAATGTTTTATTCAATATTATTAATGTAATATATTTTATTCAATATTATTAATGTAAAAATGTTTTATTCAATATTATTAATGTAACATATTTTTATTCAATATTATTAATGTAATATATTTTATTCAATATTATTAATGTAAAAATGTTTTATTCAATATTATTAATGTAACATTTTTCTTCAATATTATTAATGTAACATATCTTTCTTCAATATTATTAACATATTTGTATTCACTATTATTAATGTAACATTTTTATTCAATATTATTAATGTAAAATGTTTTATTCAATATTATTAATGTAACATATTTTTCTTCAATATTATTAATGTAACATATTTTTCTTCGATATTATTAATGTAACATATTTTTATTCACTATTATTAATGTAAAAATGTTTTATTAAGTATTATTAATGTAACATTTTTATTCAATATTATTAATGTAAAAATGTTTTATTCAATATTATTAATGTAACATATTTTTCTTCAATATTATTAATGTAACATATTTTTCTTCGATATTATTAATGTAACATATTTTTATTCACTATTATTAATGTAAAAATGTTTTATTCAGTATTATTAATGTAACATTTTTATTCAATATTATTAATGTAAAAATGTTTTATTCAATATTATTAATGTAAAATTTTTATTCAATATTATTAATGTAAAATGTTTTATTCAATATTATTAATGTAACATATTTTTCTTGAATATTAATATAACATTTTTATTCAATATTATTAATGTAAACAATTTTGTATTCAATACTGTTAATGTAAAATTTTTATTCAATATTATTAATGTAACATTTATATTATTTATGCAACATATTTTAACTTTAACTTAACTTAACTTTAATCAAATATTAATTGCGTGTAAATATGATGTGTGTGAGTGTGTGTGAGTGTGTGTGTGTGTGTGTGTGCGTGCGTGTACTTGAACACATTTTTTATATCTATTGAATATAAAAAGTATTTGTGGGTAAAACAATTTCAACATATTATATAACATAACTATAGAAAATATTTAAATATAAAATAAAAATATAAAAAATACATAAATGTCATATAAAATATAATATACATATGTACACTTATAATACTATAATGTAAATATAAAATATAATAATAATAATATAACTATAATGCAAATATAAAAAGTATATAAGACAAATAAATCAAATATATAAATATGATATATTCTAAACCCCCCCCCCCCCCAGCTCGCTGTGTAGCGTGCTAACCTCGCTCACCGCTCCACTGGACAGCAGGCATGTGCTGACATCAGCATTATCTTGCTGCAAAACACACACACACACACACACACACACACACACACACACACACACACACACACACGATGACATAGAGCAGTGCACAACTGTCTGCACTGTACATCACATTGTAATTATGTCTAATATTAATAAACACTATTGTAATAATGTCAAATATTAATAAACACGTATTGTAATTATGTCGAATATTAATAAACATTATTATTGTAATTATGTCAAATATTAATAAACACTTATTGTAAGTATGTCAAATATTAATAAACACTATTATTGTTATTATGTCAAATATTAATAAACACTTTTATTGTAATTATGTCAAATATTAATAAACACTATTGTACTTATGTCAAATATTAACAGACAGTTATTACTGTAATGTCCAATATTAATAAACAATATTGTAATGATGTCAAACGTTAATAAACACTATTGTAATTATGTCAAATATCAAAAAACACTATTGTAATTATGTCAAACATGAATAAACACGTATTGTAATTATGTCAAAAATAATAAACACTATTATTATATTTATGTCAAATAATAAACACTATTATTGTAATTATGTCAACTATTAATAAACACTATTATTATTGTACTGATGTCAAATAATAAACAGCAGTATTGTAATTTTGTCAAACATTAACAAACACTATTATTGTAATTATGTAAAATATTAATAAACACTATTATTATTGTGATGATGTCAAATATGAATAAACACTATCATTGTAATTATGTCAAATATTAAACACTATAATTGTAATTATGTCAAATATTATTAAACACTGTTATTGTAATTTGCCAAATATTAATAAACACTATAATTATTGTAATTGTGTCAAATATGAATACAAACTATTGTTTTTATGTCAAATAGTTAACTCTATTAATACTGTAATATAGATAATTACTGTAATAATTATTAGGCTCTTGTAATTGTGTCAAATATGAATCACTATCATTTGTAATATTACTGTAATTATGTCAAATAAATACTTTTATTATCACTGTAAATATTGTAAACAAATTATAATAACAGTCATTAAATATAATTATTATGTAGTTATTTAAGTCTTCATAAATAATGTAATTAAATATAATTATTATATAGTTAATAAAGTCATCATCAACAATGAAATTAGACATGATTATTATATAGTTAATAAAGTTATCAATAATGTAATTAAATATAATTATTATATAGTTAATAAAGCCATCAATAATAAAATACAATATAATTATTATATAGTTAATAAAGTCATCAGCATTAATTACATGTAATATAATGATATAGTTAATAAAGTCATCATCAACAATGAAATTAGATATGATTATTATATAGTTAATAAAGTTATCAATAATGTAATTAAATATAATTATTATATAGTTAATAAAGCCATCAATAATAAAATACAATATAATTATTATATAGTTAATAAAGTCATCAGCATTAATTACATGTAATATAATGATATAGTTAATAAAGTCATCATCAACAATGAAATTAGATATGATTATTATATAGTTAATAAAGTTATCAATAATGTAATTAAATATAATTATTATATAGTTAATAAAGCCATCAATAATAAAATACAATATAATTATTATATAGTTAATAAAGTCATCATCAATAATTAAATTAAATATAATTATTATATAGTTAATAAAGTCATCATCAATGGGACTAAGCGGTAGAAAATGGATGGATGGATAATTATATATAGTTAATAAAATTATCAGCAACAATTCAATTTGATGTGATTATTATATAGTTAATAAAATCATCATCAATAATTACATTTAATATAATTATATAGTTAATAAAGTCATCATCAATAATGAAATTAAATATAATTATTATATAGTTAATAAAGTCATCATCAACAATGAAATTAGATATGATTATTATATAGTTAATAAAGTTATCAATAATGTAATTAAATATAATTATTATATGGTTAAAAAGAGTCATCAATAATGAAATTCAATATAATGAATATATAGTTGATAAAGTCATCATCAATAATGAAGTTCAATATAATTATAAAGTTAATAAAGTCATCAATAATTAAATTAAATATAGTGATTATATAGTTAATAAAGCCATCAATAATAAAATACAATATAATTATTATATAGTTAATAAAGTCATCAGCATTAATTACATGTAATATAATGATATAGTTAATAAAGTCATCATCAATAATTAAATTAAATATAATTATTATATAGTTAATAAAGTCATCATCGATGGGACTAAGCGGTAGAAAATGGATGGATGGATAATTATATATAGTTAATAAAATGATCAGCAACAATTCAATTTGATATGATTATTATATAGTTAATAAAATCATCATCAATAATTACATTTAATATAATTATATAGTTAATAAAGTCATCATCAATAATTACATTTTATATAATTATATAGTTAAAGTCATCATCAATAATGAAATTAAATATAATTATTATAGAGTTAATAAAGTCATCATCAATAATTAAATATAATTATTATATAGTTAATAAAGTCATTATCAATAATGTAATTAAATGTAATTATTATATAGTTAATAAAATCATCAATATATGATTGAGTGAGAAAGTAACTTTTTTTTTTACGTAATTTTGTTTCATTGCTGAACTGAAGAGAAAATACAAGTTGAAAAAGATGTTCTTATGTAACGTACGTGTGTGTGAGTGTGTGTGTGTGTGTGTGTGTGTGTGTGTGTGTGTGTGTGATGAAAGCAACGCCTGCTGTCAGTCATAAAAGCGGACATCAAAGGATAAAAAAAACAATTCACGAATAAAATGAAAGCGAAAGCAAAACTTACTAAGTGGTTGCTTCAAGAAGAATAAATCCATGGAGTGAAGTTTCTCACCTGCAGGGAGAACATTTTATCCATCATTCTTGATTTGAATGATTCCATCAACTTGATTTTCTGCTGCGTTTGCACTTTCAAGGAGAAATGAGCTGTGCTTCTACCTGCTCCTTTTCACAATGTCGCACAGTTATGTGACCACTACACACACACACACACACACACACACACACACAGTGAGGAAAAGTTGAGCAAAAGTAAGTGATGGCGTGTGTGAAGTCACACACACACACACACACACACACACACACACACACACACACACACACACACACACACACACACACACACACACACACACACACACACCTATAAGCCAGCAGGCAGAAGACATTGAAAGAACGTTGAGAAGTTGTTGAATGAGCTCCTGACTTTGAAGAAGTCCACACAACATCTTTGTCACCACCTTTAATCAATGTTGGCTTGTGACCTTCATTTGACATTGAAATTTGCTCATTTCCCAACGGATATTCCACAGCTTGATTATAACGTTTAATCAATGTCAGGTTGTGATGTTGACTTGACATTGGAATTTGGTCATTTTCCCAAGCAACAACGTTGATACAACGTTAGACATCATGGTTGTGTTAATTTATACAAACACAACTATTTTGCAACATTGTTTCAACGTCAGTTTTGAAGGACATGTACGTGTGATCAATGTTGTATCAATGCCTGCTGACACACACACACACACACACACACACTATAGTGACAATGCAGAGGCTGCCAGAGTGCACTTTAGTGTGTGTGTGTGTGTGTGTGTGTGTTCCTCACATGTCGTGTGTAGTTGTGTACTTTTACCTGCAGAAGTGGTCACCTGTCAAGGGGGGCAAGCCCGGCGCTCGGCCATCCTCACATGTCCTCAGAGGGGGGGGGAAGACGCACACGCACACACACTCCAGACGTCCCACAAAAGTTTGTCCACTCCACCACCGCGACGACTCAGGTGACCTCTGACCCACAAGTTGTGCTGTGAAAAGAGCAAAGAAAAACAAAAACAAGCTGCACTTTAGGGGAGGACTCGGCTGCTGCTGCCAGCCATGTCTGCACCGTCACAATGCAGGGACACACACACACACACACACACACCACGCCCCTGCCAGCAGACCACAATCAACGTGCACAAATAAAAACTTTCTGTACAGGAATTTCAACATCAAACTTCCCCCTAACAAGGTCAATCAGTGAGAATATAAAGAACATTTAAATTCAATTAAAACCAGCAAAATGTCCATTTTATGATTCAACAATGTTACATTTTTACTATTTTTATGCATTTGATTGTGTGTCTGGGTGCTTTTGATTGGCCCAGGACACAAAACATTAAAGTAACAGAGTGGAAAAACACATTTTATATACATATATATATATATATATATATATATATATATATAAATATATACTCCAAACAGATCTGATCAAAATAGTATCAATCTCAGAGAGATTCCTGAATCATTTTGAGAGATAACGATGAAGCCATATTATAACATTATATATAACAATATAATTATTATATAGTTAATTAAGTCATCATAAATAATGTAATTAAATATAATTATTATATAATTAATCAAGTCATCATCAACAATGAAATCAAATATAATTATTATATAGTTAATAAAGTTATCAATAATGTAATTAAATATAATTATTATATAGTTAAAAAGAGTCATCAATAATTGAATTAAATGTAATTATTATATAGTTAATAAAGCCATCAATAGTTAAATAAAATATAATTATTATATAGTTAATAAAGTCATCAGCATTAATTAAATGTAATATAATTATATAGTTAATAAAGTCATCAGCATTAATTAAATGTAATATAATTATTATATAGTTAATAAAGTCATCAGCATTAATTGAATGTAATATAATTATATAGTTAATAAAGTCATCAATAATTAAATTTAATATAATTATTATATTTAATAAAGTCATCATCAATAATTAAATGTAATATAATTATATAGTTAATAAAGTCATCATCAATAATGAAATTAAATATAATTATATAGTTAATAAAGTCATAATCAATAATGAAATTAAATATAATTATTATATAGTTAATAAAGTCATCAGCATTAATTAAATGTAATATAATTGTATAGTTAATAAAGTAATCAATAATTCAATTTAATATAATTATTATATTTAATAAAGTCATCATCAATAATTAAATTTAATATAATTATTACATAGTTAATAAAGTCATCAGCATTAATTAAATGTAATATAATTATATAGTTAATAAAGTCATCATCAATAATGAAATTAAATATAATTATTATATAGTTAATGAAGTCATCAGTGTTAATTAAATGTAATATAATTATATAGTTGATAAAGTAATCAATAATTCAATTTAATATAATTATTATATTTAATAAAGTCATCATCAATAATTAAATTTAATATAGTTATTATATAGTCAATAAAGTCATCATCAATAATTAAATTGAATATAATTATATAGTTAATAAAGTCATCATCAATAATGAAATTAAATATAATTATTATATAGTTAATGAAGTCATCAGTGTTAATTAAATGTAATATAATTGTATAGTTAATAAAGTAATCAATAATTCAATTTAATATAATTATTGTATTTAATAAAGTCATCATCAATAATTAAATTTAATATAATTATTATATAGTTAATAAAGTCATCATCAATAATTAAATTTAATATAATTATATAGTTAATAAAGTCATCATCAATAATGAAATTAAATATAATTATTATATAGTTAATGAAGTCATCAGTGTTAATTAAATGTAATATAATTATATAGTTAATAAAGTCATCATCAATAATTAAATTATATAATTGATAAAGTCATCATCAATAATTAAATTAAATATAATTATTATATAGTTAAAGTCATCAATAATGACATTAAAGTAATTATATATAGTTAATAAAGTCATCATCAATAATGAAATTAAATATAATTATTATATAGTTAATGAAGTCATCAGTGTTAATTAAATGTAATATAATTATATAGTTAAAGTCATCATCAATAATTAAATTATATAATTGATAAAGTCATCATCAATAATGAAATTAAATATAATTATTATATAGTTAAAGTCATCAATAATGACATTAAAATAATTATAAATAGTTAATAAAGTCATTATCAATAATGTAATTAAATGTAATTATTATATAGTTAATAAAGTCATCATCAATAATTAAATTTAATAGAATTATTATATTTAATAAAGTCATCATCAATAATTAAATATCATATAATTATTATATAGTTAATAAAGTCATCATCAATAATTAAATTTAATATAATTATATAGTTAATAAAGTCATCATCAATAATGAAATTAAATATAATTATTATATAGTTAATAAAGTCATCAGCATTAATTAAATGTAATATAATTATATAGTTAATAAAGTCATCAATAATGTAACTAAATATAATTATTATATAGTTAATGAAGTCATCAGTGTTAATTAAATGTAATATAATTATATAGTTAATAAAGTCATCATCAATAATTAAATTATATAATTGATAAAGTCATCATCAATAATGAAATTAAATATAATTATTATATAGTTAAAGTTATCAATAATGACATTATTATATATAGTTAATTAAGTAATAATCAATAATGTAACTAAATATAATTATTATATAGTTAATAAAGTCATTATCAATAATGTAATTAAATGTAATTATTATATAGTCAATAAAGTCATCAGCATTAATGTAATTATTATATAATTAATGAAATCATCAATATATGATGCATGATGTATATATGGGCAGCACGGTGGCAGAGGGGTTAGTGCGTCTGCCTCACAATACGAAGGTCCTGAGTAGTCGTGAGTCGGGATCTTTCTGTGTGGAGTTTGCATGTTCTATCGTGACTGCGTGGGTTCTACTCCGGCTTCCTCCCACCTCCAAAGACATGCACCTGGGGATAGGCCCCTCCCACCTCCAAAGACATGCACCTGGGGATAGGCCCCTCCCACCTCCAAAGACATGCACCTGGGGATAGGCCCCTCCCACCTCCAAAGACATGCACCTGGGGATAGGCCCCTCCCACCTCCAAAGACATGCACCTGGGGATAGGCCCCTCCCACCTCCAAAGACATGCACCTGGGGATAGGCCCCTCCCACCTCCAAAGACATGCACCTGGGGATAGGCTCCTCCCACCTCCAAAGACATGCACCTGGGGATAAGTTGATTGGCAACACTAAATGGTCCCTAGTGTGTGAATGTCAGTGTGAATGTTGTCTGTCTATCTGTGTTGGCCCTGTGATGAGGTGGTGACTTGTCCAGGGTGTACACCGCCTTCCGCCCAAATGCAGCTGAGATAGGCTCCAGCACCCCCCAAAAAGGGACAAGCGGGAGGAAATGGATGGATGGATCAATATATGATTGAGTTAAAAAATATGTTCTTATGTAACGTGTGTGTGTGTGTGTGTGTGTGTGTGTGTGTGTGTGTGTGTGTGTGTTTTATATAAAATAGTATCAATCTCAGAGAGATTCCTGAGTCATTTTGAGAGATAACGATGAAGCCAGTCACGTGATAGTGTGACGCAGAGGAGGAACCACAGATCCCTTCCCCATCAACAACAATACTAATCAAGCAGACTTTGCCAGAGCCGACAAATTATGATCCTGCACTTTTATGTTTTTGAGCCCGAATACACAGGATGAGAAGTTTTAGAAGCCGAGTCGATGGATGCAGTTTTATTGTGACGCTATAGCATTAGCATCATTGCTAGGTGCTAAGTACAAACTAACCATAATAAATTATTATAAAACAAACACTTACTGTAATAGTTCCACTGTCGCTGAGATGTCGACTGATGGGACGCTAACATAATCCCGTTTAGATGAAGAATAAGTCGCAATCCTCACAAAGTAAGGCGTTTTCTGACGGAGAGTTTATTAAGGAGTGCTTATTGGACTCTGTTGCGCTGATATGTCCGGAGAAGAGGGGCGCATTTGACAACGTGTCACTCTCCCGACGCACTGTAACGAGGCGGGTTGAGACCATCGCTGGAAACTCGGAGCTTCGGCTGAAGAACAGAACGGCCGACTTTGACTGTTTTTCGCTGGCTTCGGATGAGAGCTGCGATGTACGTGACACCGCCCAGCTGCTCATCTTCTTACGTGGGATAACTGCAGACTTTCGAATCACGGAGGAGCTGGCAGCCATGCAGTCAATTAAAAGGGACAACCACAGGTAATGACTTGTTCACATAGGTAAATGCGTGTTTGAACTGAAATGGGACAAGCTGGCAGGTGTGACAACAGATGGTTGTCCAAATCTGACGGGGAAAAATGTTGGACTTTTAAAGAGGATGCAGGATAAAGTGACAGAAATGGACATTTTTGCATTGTATTATACATCAGGAAGTGTTGTGTAAGACAGTGTTAAAAATAAAACCATCAAAAGCAATCTGCTTTTGTATAAAGTTAAGTTAGGTTAAATGAAATTATTATTATTATATATTTTACGGTATATCAAAAATAATTTGAGCAAAATGTAATTGAAATATATTCAGTGTGGCCCTCGGGTTGCTCATGCGGCCCCCGGTAAAAAAATTAATTGCCCACCCCTGCTCTACTAGTGTCATGTCTGTGTAATCATGTTTTGTTTTGTTTAGTTATTGGACTCTTTAGTTTCTGGCTTTTCACTCCCTTGTCTTGTTTCCATGGTTACCCATTAGTTTCACCTGTTCCACGTTTGGACTCATTGTGCACTCTTGTTTGTCACCATAGCAACCCATTAGTTTTCACCTGCCCTCGCGACTCACGCACCTGTCTTTAATCATGTCACTATTATTTAAAGCCATTGTTGCCAGGAAGTCTCCCTGGCGACATCACACCCCTGACTTTCTGCTTCTCACTCTGTTTACCTCTGCGCACTTCATGCCATGTCAAGTAAGTTTTTTTCGATTCATGCCACAGTTAGCGACTTTTGTTCATGTACACTAGTGATGGGTTGATGAGGCGTCATGAAGCGTTTCGACACATTGCAAAACTGTATTGATACTGTGTCGATACTGTGTCACTAAATACTGACATCTGCTGGACATTAAAAATCCCTACAGGCAACCTATGGACCGACTCAACTGACACTGATTTGATGCCCTAGTACAGGGGTCACCAAACCAAAAACTACTTCTTGGGTACTGATTAATGCGAAGGGCTACCAGTTTGATACACACTTAAATAAATAAATATATTGTCATTTGTAAGTTACACGTAAGTGTGATTTAAACAAGAATAGCTAAATAAATACATTTATATATATATTTTAAAAATGGTTATTTCTGTCTGTCATTCCGTCGTACATTTGTTTTTCCTTTTACGGAAGGTTTTTTGTAGAGAATAAATGATGAAAAAAAACACTTAATTGAACGGTTTAAAAGAGGAGAAAACACGAAAAAAATTAAAATAACATTTTGAAACATAGTTTATCTTCAATTTCGACTCTTTAAAATTCAAAATTCAACCGACAAAAAGAAGAGAAAAACTAGCTCATTTGAATCTTATTGAAAAAATTTAAAAAAATAATTTATGGAACATCATTAGTAATTTTTCCTGATTAAGATACATTTTAGAATTTTGATGACATGTTTTAAATTGTTTAAAATCCAATCTGCACTTTGTTAGAATATTTAACAAATTGGACCAAGCTATATTTCTAACAAAGACAAATCAGTATTTCTTCTAGATTTTCCAGAACAAACATTTTAAAAGAAATTCAAAATACTTTGAAATAAGATTTAAATTTGATTCTACGGATTTTCTAGATTTGCCAGAATAATTTTTTTGAATTTTAATCATAGTAAGTTTGAAGAAATATTTCACAAATATTCTTTGTCGAAAAACCAGAAGCTAAAATATTTATTATTCTTTACAATAAAAAAAATAAATAATTTTTTTTACTTGAACATTGATTTAAATTGTCAGGAAAGAAGAGGAAGAAATTTAAAAGGTAAAAAAGTATATTTGTTTAAAAATCCTAAAATCATTTTTAAGGTTGTATTTTTTCTCTAAAATTGTATTTCTAAAAGTAATAAGAAGCAAAGTAAAAAAATAAATGAATTTATTTAAACAAGTGAAGACCCATCCATCCATCCATTTTCTACCGCTTATTCCAAGTGAAGACCAAGTCTTTAAAATATTTTCTTGGATTTTCAAATTCTATTTGAGTTTTGTCTCTTTTAGAATCAAAAATGTCGAGCAAAGCGAGACCAGCTTGCTAGTAAATAAATACAATTTAAAAAATAGAGGCAGCTCACTGGTAAGTGCTGCTCTTTGAGCTATTTTTAGAACAGGCCAGCAGGCGACTGATCTGGTCCTTACGGGCTACCTGGTGACCGCGGGCACCGCGTTGTTCCTTTGTTAGTGTAAAATAAATAATGTCTTCACCTTCACGCCATGTCTGGTCCAAATGTTCATTTGCACCACGGGAGAACAAACTACGCCATAGTCCAAGTCTTGGTAACTAGCAGGTGAGAGATGCGTGAATTATAATCTAAATTTGACTTTTAGCAAGTTAAGAAGGGGAACCGGAGGGTGTGTTCTAACTATCGTGGGATCACACTCCTCAGCCTTCCCGGTAAGGTCTATTCAGGTGTACTGGAGAGGAGGCTACGCCGGATAGTCCAACCTCGGATTCAGGAGGAACAGTGTGGTTTTCGTCCTGGTCGTGGAACCGTGGACCAGCTCTATACTCTGGGCAGGGTCCTTGAGGGTGCATGGGAGTTTGCCCAACCAGTCTACATGTGTTTTGTGGACTTGGAGAAGGCATTGGACCGTGTCCCTCGGGAAGTCCTGTGGGGAGTGCTCAGAGAGTACGGGGTATCGGACTGTCTGATTGTGGCAGTCCGCTCCCTGTATGATCAGTGTCAGAGCTTGGTCCGCATTGCCGGCAGTAAGTCGGACACGTTTCCAGTGAGGGTTGGACTCCGCCAAGGCTGCCCTTTGTCACCCATTCTGTTCTGAACTTTTATGGACAGAATCTCTAGGCGCAGTCGAGGCGTTGAGGGGATCTGGTTTGGTGGCTGCAGGATTAGGTCTCTGCTTTTTGCAGATGATGTGGTCCTGATGGCTTCATCTGGCCAGGATCTTCAGCTCTCACTGGATCGGTTCGCAGCCGAGTGTGAAGCGACTGGGATGAGAATCAGCACCTGCAAGTCCGAGTCCATGGTTCTCGCCCGGAAAAGGGTGGAGTGCCATCTCCGGGTTGGGGAGGAGATCTTGCCCCAAGTGGAGGAGTTCAAGTACCTCGGAGTCTTGTTCACGAGTGAGGGAAGAGTGGATCGTGAGATCGACAGGCAGATCGGTGCGGCGTCCTCAGTAATGCGGACGCTGTATTGATCCGTTGTGGTGAAGAAAAAGCTGAGCCGGAAGGCAAAGCTCTCAATTTACCGGTTGATCTACGTTCCCATCCTCACCTATGGTCATGAGCTTTGGGTTATGACCGAAAAGACAAGATCACGGGTACAAGCGGCCCAAATGAGTTTCCTCCGCCGGGTGGCGGGGCTCTCCCTTAGAGATAGGGTGAGAAGCTCTGTCATCCGGGGGGAGCTCAAAGTAAAGCCGCTGCTCCTCCACATGGAGAGGAGCCAGATGAGGTGGTTCGGGCATCTGGTCAGGATGCCACCCGAACGCCTCCCTAGGTAGGTGTTTAGGGCATGTCCGACCGGTAGGAGGCCACGGGGAAGACCCAGGACACGCTGGGAAGACTATGTCTCCCGGCTGGCCTGGGAACGCCTCGGGATCCCCCGGGAGGAGCTGGACGAAGTGGCTGGGGAGAGGGAAGTCTGGGCTTCCCTGCTTAGGCTGCTGCCCCCGCGACCCGACCTCGGATAAGCGGAAGAAGATGGATGGATGGATGGAGAGGAAGCAGAAGCAGTGCGTCAACAACAGCAGCGTAAGCTAGCATTAGCTCACTGCTATCAATGCGCCGCTAAAATAGTCCGTCTGCGTTAGCGCTTGTAATAACAATATCACTCATATTTGCTTCATTTTCAGCTCTCCACATGTCAATGGAGGATTGTTGGCATTTTCTAGAGAGTATAGTGAGAGGAGCCTCCATCTACAACAAAAAAGTAGCCAAAATTTGTGGAATGAGAAATATTTGGCGGGCCAACAAAAAAGTAGCCACACTTTGGACAAGCGTGAAAACACAAACTATGATTTTTCCGTCGCATTACAATACCGTCAATCATTCTTTACGACTTGTAATCAGACGTCTCACTCCACAACTTTTTTTCCCAGAGCGTTGCTATTCCTGGACGTCCCCGCCAGGACAAAGACAAGTTCCTCGTGTGGATGCGATTAGCGCCGCCGCTAAAATAAGACACTTGTTGAAAGCTGATACAGGGCAGCGCTGCACACACACACACACACACACACACACACACACACACACACACACACACACACAAAGTAAACACACATGTCACATGGGAAAGAAAAGTGTGAGGAAGACTTGCTGTCAAAGCTGCTGCTGCTAGCTTATTCACTGTAGCGCATGCTAGCTAGCAGGCGCCATTTTACGATTTTTATTTCCTATTATCTTACAAACGTTCTCCTGATGAATCTTTTCAGTCATCAGAAAATGTACCTACAGAGTGAGACGTCACTACGGAGATGCATACTTGCCAATCCTCCCGGATTTTCCGGGAGACTCCCGAAATTCAGCGCCTCTCCCGGAAACCTCCCGGGACAAATTTTCTCCCGAAAATCTCCCGAAATTCAGGCGGAGCTGGAGGGGGCGTGGCCTCCATGCGGACCTGAGTCCGCTTTCCCACAATATAAAGAACGTCTACAGTAAAGCAGTTCGTCTGCCGTAAACAGCAATGTTGTGACACTCTTAAACAGGACAATACTGCCATCTAGTGCATTTGATGAAAGCACTTTTGTGCGTGCCACACATCAATGCATCATCAGAGAGGGTGTTCAGCATGGTTAGAAAAATAGTGACAGAGAATAGAACAAGGATGGACAATTCAACCCTTAACTCAACAATGAGTAGATGAGTGTTATGTGTGTGTATATGTGTAAATAAATGAACACTGAAATTCAAGTATTTATTTTATTTATATCCATCCATCCATCCATTTTCTACCGCTTATTCCCTTTGGGGTAGCGGGGGGCGCTGGAGCCTATCTCAGCTACAATCGGGCGGAAGGCGGGGTACACCCCGGACAAGTCGCCACCTCATCGCAGGGCCAACACAGATAGACAGACAACATTCACACTCACATTCAAGTATATATAGCTAGAATTCACTGAAAGTCAATTATTTGTTATATATATATATATATATATATATATATATATATATATATATATATATATATATATATATATATATATATATATATATATATATATATATATATATATATATATATATATATATATCCATCCATCCATCCATTTGCTACCGCTTATTCCCTTCGGGGTCGCGGGGATATATATTTATGAAATACTTGACTTGGTGAATTCTAGCTGTAAATATACTCCTCCCCTCTTAACCACGCCCCCAACCACGCCCACATGTTTTATCTGTCACACATATTTTAATCTGTTACACATGTTTTTATTTGCTACACATTTTTTATGTGTTACACATCTTTGTATCTGTTACACATGTTTTTATCTGTGAGTTGTTTGTATCTGTTACACATGTTTTATCTGTTACAAATGTTTTTGTGTTACACATCTTTGTATCCGTTACACACGCTTTTATCTGTCACATGTTTGTATCTGTTACACATCTTTGTATCCTTTGCACACACTTTTATCCGTCACACGTTTTATCTGTTACACATGTATCTGTTACACATGTTTGTATCTGTCACACATGTTTTATCTGTTACACATGTTTTTATGTTACACATCTTTGTATCCGTTACACACGCTTGTATCCGTCACACATTTTTGTATCTGTTACACATGTATGTATCTGTTACACATGTGTTTATCTGTTACACATGTTTGTATCTGTTACAGTTGTTTTTATCTGTTACACATCTTTGTATCCTTTGCACACACTTTTATCCGTCACACATGTTGTATCTGTTACACATGTTTTATCTGTTACACATGTTTTTATCTGTTACACATGTTTTTATGTGTTACACATGTTTTTATGTGTTACACATATTTGTATATGTTACACATCTTTGTATCTGTTACGCCTGTTTTTATCTGTTACACGTTTTTTTATCTGTTAGTTGTTTGCATCTGTTACACGTGTTTATCTGTTACACATGTTTTTATGTGTTACACATCTTTGTATCTGTCACACATCTTTGTATCTGTCACGCGTGTGTTTGTCTGTTACACATGTTCATATCTGTTACACATGTTCATATCTGTTACACATGTTTTTATGTGTTACACAGGTTTTATGTGTTACACATCTTTGTATCCGTCACACATTTGTATCCATCACACACGTTTGTATCCATCACACATGTTTGTATCTGTCACACATTGTTGTGTCTGTTACACATTTGAGTCACTAAAGAAGCGCATTTGAGTCACTAGAGAAAAGCGCTATATAAATATAATTCACTTCACTTCACTACATGTTTGTATCTGTTACACATGTTTGTATCTGTTACATGTGTTTGTATCCATTACACATGTTTGTATCTGTTACACATGTTTGTACCTGTTACGCATGTTTGTATCTGTTACACATGTTTTTAATCTGTTACACATGTTTTTAATCTGTTACACATTTGTATCCGTTACACATGTTTGTATCCGTTACACATGTTCATATCTGTTACACATGTTCATATCTGTTACACATGTTCATATCTGTTACACATGTTTTTATGTGTTACACAGGTTTTATGTGTTACACATCTTTGTATCCGTCACACATTTGTATCCATCACACACGTTTGTATCCATCACACGTTTGTATCTGTCACACATCGTTGTGTCTGTTACACATTTGAGTCACTAAAGAAGCGCATTTGAGTCACTAGAGAAAAGCGCTATATAAATATAATTCACTTCACTTCACTACATGTTTGTATCTGTTACACATGTTTTTAATCTCTTACACATGTTTTAATCTGTTACACATTTGTATCCGTTACACATGTTTGTATCCGTTACACATGTTTGTATCTGTTACACATGTTTTTATCTGTTACACATCTTTGTATCCGTCACACATGTTTGTATCCGTTACACATGTTTTTGTGTGTTACACATCTTTGTATGTGTTACGCATGTTTGTATCTGTTACACATGTTTGTACCTGTTACACATGTTTGTATCTTTTACACATGTTTTTATCTGTTACACGTTTGTATCCGTTACACATGTTTTTATCTGTTACACATGTTTGTATCCATTACACATGTTTTTATCTGTTACACATGTTAGTATCCATTACACATGTTTGTATCTGTTACACATGTTTTTATCTGTTACACATCTTTGTATCCGTCACACATGTTTGTATCCGTTACACATGTTTTTGTGTGTTACACATCTTTGAATGTGTTACGCATGTTTGTATCCATTACACATGTTTTTGTGTGTTACACATCTTTGTATGTGTTACGCATGTTTGTATCTGTTACACATGTTTGTACCTGTTACACATGTTTGTATCTGTTACACATGTTTTTATCTGTTACACGTTTGTATCCGTTACACATGTTTTTATCCGTTACACATGTTTGTATCTGTTACACATGTTTTCATCTGTTACACATCTTTGTATCCGTCACACATGTTTGTATCCGTGACACATGTTTTTGTGTGTTACACATCTTTGTATGTGTTACGCATGTTTGTATCTGTTACACATGTTTGTATCCGTTACACATGTTTGTATCTGTTACACATGTTTTTATCTGTTACACATCTTTGTATCCGTCACACATGTTTGTATCCGTTACACATGTTTTTGTGTGTTACACATCTTTGTATGTGTTACGCATGTTTGTATCTGTTACACATGTTTGTACCTGTTACACATGTTTGTATCTGTTACACATGTTTTTATCTGTTACACGTTTGTATCTGTTACACATGTTTGTATCCGTTACACATGTTTGTATCTGTTACACATGTTTTTATCTGTTACACATCTTTGTATCCGTCACACATGTTTGTATCCGTTACACATGTTTTTGTGTGTTACACATCTTTGTATGTGTTACGCATGTTTGTATCTGCTACACATGTTTTTGTGTGTTACACATCTTTGTATGTGTTACGCATGTTTGTATCTGTCACACGTGTTTGTCTGTTACACATGTTTGTATCTGTTACACATGTTTGTACCTGTTACACATGTTTGTATCTGTTACACATGTTTTTATCTGTTACACGTTTGTATCCGTTACACATGTTTTTATCCGTTACACATGTTTGTATCTGTTACACATGTTTTCATCTGTTACACATCTTTGTATCCGTCACACATGTTTGTATCCGTGACACATGTTTTTGTGTGTTACACATCTTTGTATGTGTTACGCATGTTTGTATCTGTTACACATGTTTGTATCCGTTACACATGTTTGTATCTGTTACACATATTTTTATCCGTTACACATCTTTGTATCCGTCACACATGTTTGTATCCGTGACACATGTTTTTGTGTGTTACACATCTTTGTACGTGTTACGCATGTTTGTATCTGTTACACATGTGTTTATCCGTCGCACATCTTTGTACGTATGTTTCATCTGTGCATTTAACGTGGTGTTGTGTACTTAATGTGATATTGTGTATTTAACGTGTTAATGTGTATTTAATGTTATTGTGTAGTTTGCATTTATTGTGTATTTCATGTGCTATTGAGTAGTCATTGTGTAGTTAGTGTGTATTTGAAGACATTTACATTTGTGAAGGGGGAATAAAAAATAAATATAAAAAAGGTCCAACCAAGCAAATATTTCAGAACCCTCTGACTAGTTCTATTGAAGACCTGTTGAAGACCTGTTAAAGACCTTTTAGAGACCTGTTAAAGATCCAGTAAAGACCTGTTGAAGATCTAGTAAAGAGCTGTTGAAGACCTGTGACATAAGACGTAAGATGATTGGTCAAACGGGCAAAACTGGGGACAAAAACCACCTGACTACCTGTTGAAGATCTAGTAAAGACCTGTTGAAGATCTAGTAAAGACTTGTTGAAGATCTAGTAAAGACCTGTTGAAGATCTAGTAAAGACCTGTTGAAGACCTGTGACATAAGACGTAAGATGATTGGTCAAACGGGCAAAACTGGGGACAAAAACCACCTGACTACCTGTTGAAGATCTAGTAAAGACCTGTTGAAGATCTAGTAAAGACCTGTTGAAGATCTAGTAAAGACCTGTTGAAGATCTAGTAAAGATCTGTTGAAGACCTAGTAAAGACCTGTTGAAGATCTAGTAAAGACCTGTTGAAGATCTAGTAAAGACCTGTTGAAGATCTAGTAAAGACCTGTTGAAGATCTAGTAAAGATCTGTTGAAGACCTAGTAAAGACCTGTTGAAGATCTAGTAAAGACCTGTTGAAGATCTAGTAAAGAGCTGTTGAAGACCTGTGACATAAGACGTAAGATGATTGGTCAAACGGGCAAAACTGGGGACAAAAACCACCTGACTACCTGTTGAAGATCTAGTAAAGACCTGTTGAAGATCTAGTAAAGACCTGTTGAAGACCTGTGACATAAGACGTAAGATGATTGGTCAAACGGGCAAAAGTGGGGACAAAAACCACCTGATTGTCTTTATTTTGTCCCACTCTGATCCGACCTCGGATTGCGTCCCAACACTTTTGTCCAAACATCCATTTTGTCCATTTGGCGTTTCTGGAACAATCCGGGACGTGACACGCCCTCCGGCGGGCCGCCGACAAGCCGCTCCCTCAGCAGGCGGTCTTGCGGCCGGAAGAGTCCGAGATCAGCAGCTCGTTCTTGCGGTTCTGCAGGACGGCGTCGTCCCCGGTAACCGTCTCCTTGCGGCCGTACGCCAACTTCCTGTTGGCGCGTCCGGAGCACCTGAGCAGCGCCTTGGCCAGCAGGTAGACCAGCTCGGCCACGTTGAGCACCATGCAGATGGCGGAGGAGGCCACCATGAAGATGGTGAAGACGGTCTTCTCCGTGGGTCTGGAGATGAAGCAGTCCACCTTGTTGGGACACGGCCATTGCTCGCACTTCACCAGCCGCGGCATCCGGAAGCCTCCGTAGACGAAGTAGAGCGCGTACATGAAGCCGCCCTCGAAGAGCAGGCGGAAGAAGAGGCTGCAGGTGTACGTCCACCACAGCGTGCCCGTGATGGGCAGCCGCCGCCTCTTCAAGGTCTCCAGGTCGCCGCCGCCGCCGCCGCCGCGGGAGGCCAGGATGGTCCTCTTGTCGCCGCGCTTCCTGTAGGCCACGTGCATGGCCACCAGCAGGGCGGGCGTGGACACGAAGATGAGCTGCAGGCACCACAGGCGGATGTGCGAGACGGGGAAGAAATGGTCGTAGCAGACGTTCTTGCAGCCGGGCTGCTGCGTGTTGCAGGTGAAGTCCGACTGCTCGTCGCCCCAAACGCTCTCGGCCGCCAGCACCAAGATGGTGATGCGGAAGATGAACAGCACCGACAGCCAGATCTTGCCCAGGCTGGTGGAGTGCTTGTTGACTCCGCCCAGCTGGGCGTACAGAGCCCCCCACGTCATGCCCGCACCTGCAGGGGGCGGGGCCACATCCAGTAATAGAACACTACACTTCCTCTCATGTCCTACTACAATAAGAGAACACTACACTTCCTGTCATGTCCTACTACAATAAGAGAACACTACACTTCCTGTCATGTCCTACTTAAATAAAAGAACACTACACTTCCTGTCATGTCCTACTGCAGTAAGAGAACACTGCACTTCCTGTCATGTCCTACTTAAATAAAAGAACACTACACTTCCTGTCAAGTAAATAAAAGAACACTACACTTCCTGTCAAGTCCTACTACAATAAGAGAACACTACACTTCCTGTCATGTCCTACTTAAATAAAAGAACACTACACTTCCTGTCAAGTAAATAAAAGAACACTACACTTCCTGTCAAGTCCTACTACAATAAGAGAACACTACACTTCCTGTCATGTCCTACTACAATAAAAGAACACTACACTTCCTGTCATGTCCTTCTACAATAAGAGAACACTACACTTCCTGTCATGTCCTACTACAGTAAAAGAACACTACACTTCCTGTCATGTCCTACTACAGTAAAAGAACACTACACTTCCTGTCATGTCCTACTACAATAAGAGAACACTACACTTCCTGTCATGTCCTACTTAAATAAAAGAACACTACACTTCCTGTCATGTCCTACTACAATAAAAGAACACTACACTTCCTGTCAAGTCCTACTACAATAAGAGAACACTACACTTCCTGTCATGTCCTACTTAAATAAAAGAACACTACACTTCCTGTCATGTCCTACTACAATAAGAGAACACTACACTTCCTGTCATGTCCTACTTAAATAAAAGAACACTGCACTTCCTGTCATGTCCTACTACAGTAAAAGAACACTACACTTCCTGTCAAGTCCTACTACAATAAAAGAACACCACACTTCCTGTCATGTCCTACTACAATAAAAGAACACTACACTTCCTGTCATGTCCTACTTAAATAAAAGAACACTACACTTCCTGTCATGTCCTACTACAGTAATAGAACACTACACTTCCTGTCATGTCCTACTACAATAAAAGAACACTACACTTCCTGGCAAGTCCTACTTAAATAAAATAACACTACACTTCCTGTCAAGCCCTACTACAATAAGAGAACACTACACTTCCTGTCATGTCCTACTACAGTAAAAGAACACTACACTTCCTGTCATGTCCTACTACAATAAAAGAACTACGCTTCCTGTCATGTCCTACTATAATAAAAGAACACTACACTTCCTGTCATGTCCTACTACAATAAAAGAACACTACACTTCCTGTCATGTCCTACTACAATAAAAGAACACTACACTTCCTGTCATGTCCTACAACAATAAAAGAACACTACACTTCCTGTCATGTCCTACAACAATAAAAGAACACTACACTTCCTGTCATGTCCTACTACAATAAATGAACACTACACTTCCTGTCATGTCCTACTACAGTAAAAGAACACTACACTTCCTGTCATGTCCTACTACAATAAAAGAACACTACACTTCCTGTCATGTCCTACTACAATAAAAGAACACTACACTTCCTGTCATGTCCTACTACAATAAAAGAACACTACACTTCCTGTCAAGTCCTACTACAATAAAATACTACACTTCCTGTCAAGTCCTACTACAGTAAAAGAACACTACACTTCCTGTCATGTCCTACTTAAATAAAAGAACACTACACTTCCTGTCATGTCCTACTACAATAAAAGAACACTACACTTCTTGTCATGTCCTACTACAATAAAAGAACACTACACTTCCTGTCATGTCCTACTACAATAAAAGAACACTACACTTCCTGTCATGTCAGTAAAAGAACACTACACTTCCTGTCATGTCCTACTACAATAAAAGAACACTACACTTCCTGTCATGTCCTACTACAATAAAAGAACACTACACTTCCTGTCATGTTCTACTACAATAAAATACTACACTTCCTGTTATGTCCTACAACAATAAAAGAACACTACACTTCCTGTCATGTCCTACTACAATAAAAGAACACTACACTTCCTGTCATGTCCTACTACAGTAAAAGAACACTACACTTCCTGTCATGTCAGTAAAAAAACACTGCACTTCCTGTCATGTCCTACTACAATAAGAGAACACTACACTTCCTGTCATGTCAGTAAAAAAACACTACACTTCCTGTCATGTCCTACTACAAGAAAAGAACACTACACTTCCTGTCATGTCAGTAAAAGAACACTGCACTTCCTGTCATGTCCTACTACAATAAGAGAACACTACACTTCCTGTCATGTCCTACTACAATAATAGAACACTACACTTCCTGTCATGTTCTACTACAATAAAATACTACACTTCCTGTCATGTTCTACTACAATAAAATACTACACTTCCTGTCATGTCCTACAACAAGAAAAGAACACTACACTTCCTGTCATGTCAGTAAAAGAACACTGCACTTCCTGTCATGTCCTACTACAATAAGAGAACACTACACTTCCTGTCATGTCCTACTACAATAATAGAACACTACACTTCCTGTCATGTTCTACTACAATAAAATACTACACTTCCTGTCATGTCCTACTACAATTAAAGAACACACTACACTTCCTGTCATGTTCTACTACAATAAAATACTACACTTCCTGTCATGTCCTACTACAATTAAAGAACACACTACACTTCCTGTCATGTTCTACTACAATAAAATACTACACTTCCTGTCATGTCCTACAACAAGAAAAGAACACTACACTTCCTGTCATGTCAGTAAAAGAACACTGCACTTCCTGTCATGTCCTACTACAATAAGAGAACACTACACTTCCTGTCATGTCCTACTACAATAATAGAACACTACACTTCCTGTCATGTTCTACTACAATAAAATACTACACTTCCTGTCATGTCCTACTACAATTAAAGAACACACTACACTTCCTGTCATGTTCTACTACAATAAAATACTACACTTCCTGTCATGTCCTACTACAATTAAAGAACACACTACACTTCCTGTCATGTTCTACTACAATAAAATACTACACTTCCTGTCATGTCCTACAACAAGAAAAGAACACTACACTTCCTGTCATGTCAGTAAAAGAACACTGCACTTCCTGTCATGTCCTACTACAATAAGAGAACACTACACTTCCTGTCATGTCCTACTACAATAAAAGAACACTACACTTCCTGTCATGTCCTACTACAATAAGAGAACACTACACTTCCTGTCATGTCCTACTTAAATAAAAGAACACTACACTTCCTGTCATGTCCTACTACAATAAATGAACACTACACTTCCTGTCATGTCCTACTACAATAAATGAACACTACACTTCCTGTCATGTCCTACTTAAATAAAAGAACACTACACTTCCTGTCATGTCCTACTACAATAAGAGAACACTACACTTCCTGTCATGTCCTACTACAATAAAAGAACACTACACTTCCTGTCATGTCCTACTTAAATAAAAGAACACTACACTTCCTGTCAAGTCCTACTACAATAAAATAACACTACACTTCCTGTCATGTCCTACTACAGTAAAAGAACACTACACTTCCTGTCATGTCCTACTACAATAAAAGAACACTACACTTCCTGTCAAGTCCTACTACAATAAGAGAACACTACACTTCCTGTCATGTCCTACTACAATAAAAGAACACTACACTTCCTGTCATGTTCTACTACAATAAAAGAACACTACACTTCCTGTCATGTCCTACTACAATAAAAGAACACTACACTTCCTGTCATGTCCTACTACAATAAGAGAACACTACACTTCCTTTCATGTCTTACTACAGTAAAAGAACACTACACTTTCACGATTTTTCATATGACAATTGACTTTTTATCTTATATTTTTTTACGTTTTATCTCAGAATTTCGACTTTTATTTATTAATTATGGCTTTCTATGTAAAAAAAAAAAAAATCAACATTTTATTTCATAATTTTGAATTTTTATCTCATAATTTCAACTTTTTATATCATAATTATGAATTTTAATCTTATAATTTTCGATTTTTAATTTCATAATTTCGATTTTTTTGTCATAGTTTCGATTTTTACCTCACAATTGTGATTTCTTTATCTCATAATAATGACATAATAATAATTTATTTTTTTAATCTCATAACAATGACTCATAATTTCATTTTTTGATTTCATAATTATGAATTGTATCTCATAATTTCGATATATTTAATAATTATGACTTTTAATCTCATAATTTCGACATTATTTTATCATTTCGATTTTTTTTAATCTCATAATTTTCACTTTTTAGCTCATAGTTTCGACTTTTCGTCTACAAATTATGACTTTATATTCCAATAATTTCTATTTTCTTTAATCTCATAATTATGGATTTTTATCTCATAATTGTGACTTTTTATCTCATAATGTTTACTTTTATCTTCTAATCATGATTTTTTTTTATTGCATAGTTTTTACTTGTATCTCATTATGACTTTTTTTTGGTTCATCTCATAATTACTTTTTTAATCTCAGAATTCTTGTTTTTAATATTTAGCACATATCTCCTAATAATAGACATAATAACAACAATTAGATGTGACGTAAAAACTCCATTTATAAACAAATGGTTAAGCAAGTTTAGATATAAAAAAAAAAAAAAAAAATACTATCTTGTTTATTTTATGTTTCAGTGTCATATCTGCATCTTGAGGATAATAATAATAATACTAATTAATATTTCAAACATATTTCACATAGAAGTCCATAGAAGCTCGCTTTGTTTGGCCAACAGCGCAGTTCCACTCTCCGCCACTAAACGGCGCTGTTGTGCCAGCACATAAACAAGTCAGGCGAGGAAGAACTTGACAAGACAACATTTGGTAAATTAGCTTTTTTTTTTTTACGCTAAATGACTGTTGGAAGTGTCAATTACGATCATATAAAGTGAAATATTTTTGTCTCACAAGTCAATATTGTACAATATTAATGTACTCAATAATATATGTCCTTAAAGAAGTGGCTCAGATGTGGCAAATGAGCAGTATATCTTTTATTCATGTATTATTATTATTATTGTTATTGTTGTCCGCCATCTAGTGGATTATCTTTGTATTGCATTTAACTACATTTCAATGTTTATTTTATTTTTTACTAAATATATTATTTACTTATTTACTAAATAAGCTACTCTGCTAAAGTCCTAATGATCATTTAAGTCAAATTGAAATGAGCATTTTGTGTTTCCAAGAAGTTTAAGATACATGAACATTTTTAAGGCAAGTTTTGATAAGTAGTTTCTGAACAAAAACGTCATCAATTGTTGAATGAATGAACTCCAAATGTCTGAGACTCACCTGTCTGTGGGAGGACAATCCAGTCAAAGCAATATTTCTCTAATCTTCCATCAAAGGGGAACAGAATGAGTCATTTTTCATGTCTGGGCTTCAAGGAGGAACAACAAAAAAAGTGGAGCGTCGCTGAGATGAACTAAAGTTTCCTGCAAAGACACCTGAAACTTCTCCAACTCTTCATCTAAGGGCTGAGGGGCGGGGCTAAAGCCATCACCAGACTGTGTGTGTGTGCGTGTGTGTGTGTGTGTGTGTGTGTGCGTGTGTGTGTGTACTTGTCTCAACATCCTTGTGTGGACATACACTTGACAAACCACCCTTTCTGTGAGGACCTTTTGACTTGTGAGGACATTTGCCTGCTCCTCACAACTACAGAAGTAAAATATTTGTTTTACTTTGTGTGTTTTGCATTCTGAAGTGAGGTTGCAACTCTCTACTCCCATCTAGTGCTAGATATTTTTTTTTTTTTCATCATTCTAGCTATAGTGGAAAGGGGGGCCCTCACAACCTACTAACCCAGAGGTCGGCAACCCGCGGCTCTAGAGCCGCATGCGGCTCTTTAGCGCCGCCCTAGTGGCTCTCTGGCGCTTTTTCAAAAATGTATGAAAAATGGAAAAAGATGAGGGGAAATTTTTTTTTGTTTGTTTTAATATGGTTTCTGTAGGAGGACAAACATGACACAAACCTCCCTAATTGTTATAAAGCACACTGTTTATCAGAGGTGTGGACTCGAGTCACATGACTTGGACTCGAGTCAGACTCGAGTCATGAATTTGATGACTTTAGACTCAACTTGACAAAATGTAAAAAGACTTGCAACTCGACTTAGACTTGAACATCAATGACTTGTGACTTCACTTGGACTTGAGCCTTTTGAATTGACATGACTTGACATGACTTGCTACTTTCCCCAAAACCCAAAGATGAAAAAGTTATTCGGGAGCGCTCCGTATCTTTCATTGTGTACTTGTCTATCAGCGTTGCGTGTGTCAGCTGGTGTGCTCTCAGTACAACAGCCAATCAAATTACATCTACTTTGTTTTCATCACACAGCATTCATCCAATCAAATTGCAGGACAACCAAGGAAGAAGACATGTCCAAACCACACGCCAGTGAACAAAAAATGATACCTAAAATAATTTCGTTTGGGTATAAAAATTACGAGGTGGTCAACACAAAACGGTTTGCAGTATGCAACACATGCGGTTCCAAAATGACTGATGGAGAGGCAACAACTTCCAACTTCGTCCGGCATTTGAAGTTGCACAAAGAACGGTAAGTTTTGAATGTAAGATAACGTTTATTGGCTAAGTAACGTGACTTTTATTTGCTGTGTAGTTAAATCAGTGAGGCTGTAAACTCACTGCTAACGTTATAACGTTATTGCAAACACGGGAATCTGTTGCAGTTCACTACCTTATTCATACTTTTTGTTCAGTGATTTTTTTTAAGCAGGGTTACGTTAGTCAATATATCACACGTAACGTTAGACGGCGGTCAGCAGCACCGCATATTTTAGCCACCTAAAAAAAGACAAAAATAGTCAAATAAAGGTCAGTTAAAATGTATACTATATTATGAATATGTGTACCGTTTTAGCTAGCTTTCTGACATACTGTTGGTTGTTTACCTCAGTGGTCCCCAACCACCGGACCGCGGCCCGGTACTGGTCCGTGGATCGATTGGTATCGGGCCGCACAAGAAATATATATATATATATTTTTTCTTTTTTTAATTAAATCAACATAAAAAACACAAGATACACTTACAAGTAGTGCACCAACCCAAAACAACTCTCTCCCCCCTTTTGTTCTGGGCATTGAACATGAAGACTCTTCCTTCACTGTTCCGAGTGGCCATGAGAGTCTTGGCAGTGCCTGCCTCCAGTGCTCCAGTGGAGCGAGTTTTCAGCCATGGTGGCATCATACTACGCCCCCATCGTGCACAAATGACTGACAGACTCTTGGCTAATTTGGTCTTTTGCAAATGCAATGCAGCATAGGGCCCTGACATATAAAAAGTACAACTTTTTTGTTATGTTCACGTATATGTCATGTTTTTTCAATGTTAACACTTTTGTACAAATAAGTACATTTGCACTTTATTTTTCAATGTGTTTGTTCTGTAAAGGAATGAGTTAATGTTTAAAATGACTGGTTAATAGTGCTATTATAAAGTGCAATGTCAGCACAATTTTCTTTCCTGCAATTTAAAATGCACTTGTTTTAATAAATAAATACAGCGTTTGAAAAGCATACACAATCTGTGTTAATATATTAGTCTGTGGTTAAAAGGACTTGAAAGGACTCGAAACTCAAAATGCAGGACTTAGGACTTGACTTGAGACTTTCCAGTCTTGACTTTGGACTTGACTCGGGGCTTGCCTGTCTTGACTCGGGACTTGACTCGGACTTGAGGGCAAAGACTTGAGACTTACTTGTGACTTGCAAAACAATGACTTGGTCCCACCTCTGATGTTTATATTAAACATGCTTCACTGATTCCAGTATTTGGCGAGCGCCGTTTTGTCCTACTACTACTGGCGGTCCTTGAACTCACCGTAGTTTGTTTACTTGTATAACTTTCTCCGACTTTCTAGGACGTGTTTTCTTTTTCTGTCTCATTTTGTCCACCAAACTTTTAACGTTGTGCGTGTACGCACAAAGGTGAGTTTCGTTGATGTTATTGACTCGTGTGGAGTGCTAATCAGACATGTTTGGTCACTGCATGACTGCAAGCTAATTGATGCTAACATGCTATTTAGGCTAGCTATATGTACATATTCAGAATCAGAATCAGAATCAGAATCAGAATCAGAATCAGAATCAGCTTTATTGTCATTACGCAAGGTAACGAGATTGAGGCCATTCCATACAGTGCGATGTGTGCATGCTAGAAAAACAATGTGCAAATATATAAAAATTAAAAAAAAATGTAGAAGTGCAATGAATATGGTGTGAAATATTGCATCATTTTGCCTCATTTGTAGCTATATTTGAGGTCATTAAGTTTCCTTTAAGTCCTCTTAATTCAATTTATATGTCATGACACACTATCTGTATGTAATATGGCTTTTCATTTGTAGCGGCTCCAGACAGATTTGTTTTTGTAGTTTTGGTCCAATATGGCTCTTTCAACATTTTGGGTTGCCGACCCCTGTACTAACCAAACGTGGGTCCACACAAAGTAGGCAAGACATGTGTGTGTGTGTGTGTGTGTGTGTGTGTGTGTGTGTGTGTGTGTGTGTGTGTGTGTGTGTGTGTGTGTGTGTGTGTGTGTGTGTGTGTGTGTGTGTGTTGGAGTTTCACCATAAAGCACAATAACTTGTTGTTGATGTCGCGGTCAAACGTCCTCAATGCCGACAAAAACTTCCAGAAAAGACAAAATTGTCTGAGGTTTATGAAAATGTACGTCAACAAAAAACCTTTTCTGGGCAATTCATTAATAATGACAGCTCATAATTATGACATTTATCATATAACTTTGACTTTTTATCTCATAATTTCGACTTTTTATCTCATTATGACTTTTTGTCACATCATTTCGATTTATCTCATGATTATAACTTTTATCTCATCATTTATGACTTTTTAATCACACAATAATGCCTTTTGTACTTTTTGATTTCATAATCTACCAATCTTTCTCCGTTTTCTTTGATGGTACCAGTTCCATCAGTTCCCATGACCCTCTCTTTGTCTTTAATTGCTCCAACTTTTGCATTCATATCTGCGGTCATTTGTTCACCTTTTCCTTTTCCACTCGATTTTGTTCATAAAAGTCATCTTCTGCTTCTTGGTCAGCGTCAAGTGAAAGATGGGAATTAGATGAATTTAGAGTAGTATCTTGCAGAGGTGTGGACTCGAGTCACATGACTTGGACTCGAGTCAGACTCGAGTCATGAATTTGATGACTTTAGACTCGACTTGACAAAATGTAAAAAGACTTGCAACTCGACTTAGACTTTAACATCAATGACTTGTGACTTCACTTGGACTTGAGCCTTTTGAATTGACATGACTTGACATGACTTGCTACTTTCCCCAAAACCCAAAGATGAAAAAGTTATTCGGGAGCGCTCCGTATTTTTCATTGTGTACTTGTCTATCAGCGTTGCGTGTGTCAGCTGGTGTGCTCTCAGTACAACAGCCAATCAAATTACATCTACTTTGTTTTCATCACACAGCATTCATCCAATCAAATTGCAGGACAACCAAGGAAGAAGACATGTCCAAACCACACGCCAGTGAACAAAAAATGATACCTAAAATAATTTTGTTTGGGTATAAAAATTACGAGGTGGTCAACACAAAACGGTTTGCAGTATGCAACACATGCGGTTCCAAAATGACTGATGGAGAGGCAACAACTTCCAACTTCGTCCGGCATTTGAAGTTGCACAAAGAACGGTAAGTTTTGAATGTAAGATAACGTTTATTGGCTAAGTAACGTGACTTTTATTTGCTGTGTAGTTAAATCAGTGAGGCTGTAAACTCACTGCTAACGTTATAACGTTATTGCAAACACGGGAATCTGTTGCAGTTCACTACCTTATTCATACTTTTTGTTCAGTGATTTTTTTTAAGCAGGGTTACGTTAGTCAATATATCACACGTAACGTTAGACGGCGGTCAGCAGCACCGCGTATTTTAGCCACCTAAAAAAAGACAAAAATAGTAAAATAAAGGTCAGTTAAAATGTATACTATATTATGAATATGTGTACCGTTTTAGCTAGCTTTCTGACATACTGTTGGTTGTTTACCTCAGTGGTCCCCAACCACCGGGCGGCGGCCCGGTACTGGTCCGTGGATCGATTGGTATCGGGCCGCACAAGAAATATATATATATTTTTATTTTTTTATTAAATCAACATAAAAAACACAAGATACACTTACAAGTAGTGCACCAACCCAAAACAACTCTCTCCCCCTTTTGTTCTGGGCATTGAACATGAAGACTCTTCCTTCACTGTTCCGAGTGGCCATGAGAGTCTTGGCAGTGCCTGCCTCCAGTGCTCCAGTGGAGCGAGTTTTCAGCCATGGTGGCATCATACTACGCCCCCATCGTGCACAAATGACTGACAGACTCTTGGCTAATTTGGTCTTTTGCAAATGCAATGCAGCATAGGGCCCTGACATATAAAAAGTACAACTTTTTTGTTATGTTCACGTATATGTCATGTTTTTTCAATGTTAACACTTTTGTACAAATAAGTACATTTGCACTTTATTTTTCAATGTGTTTGTTCTGTAAAGGAATGAGTTCATGTTTAAAATGACTGGTTAATAGTGCTATTATAAAGTGCAATGTCAGCACAATTTTCTTTCCTGCAATTTAAAATGCACTTGTTTTAATAAATAAATACAGCGTTTGAAAAGCATACACAATCTGTGTTAATATATTAGTCTGTGGTTAAAAGGACTTGAAAGGACTCGAAACTCAAAATGCAGGACTTAGGACTTGACTTGAGACTTTCCAGTCTTGACTTTGGACTTGACTCGGGGCTTGCCTGTCTTGACTCGGGACTTGACTCGGACTTGAGGGCAAAGACTTGAGACTTACTTGTGACTTGCAAAACAATGACTTGGTCCCACCTCTGGTATCTTGCAGTTATGATTCTGTGGTTTATAGTTCTCCGTTCCCTGCAAACGTTGACATCATTATTGCTAGCCCACTTCCATGTATACCATCTTCTCTGCCCGAACAAAACCAGTTTCACCAGCAGTTAGTTTCATTTGACCAAATCCAGTCCAGCTACAGTCACCATCTTGCTGTGGTCATTGAGGAAATGGATGTTGCCGTCCTCAGGAACCTGGCAGTCCCTCCTCCGACACCCGCTTTTATTGGTTCAATTTGAGCGCTTCTGGTTCCCGTAGTAGATGACTTTTTCCAGAATGAGGAACTCGCCCATTGCCCAACCCCCAACCCCCAACCCGGAGGACCTGCTTGGCTACTCTTCATCTGGCTTCTACCTGTCGACCTGTCCGCCTTGGGTGACCCTAGCAGGAGTTCTGGACTCCAGACAGCATAGCTCTTCAGGCTACAGAAGCACACACCCTCGCCAAGGTCTAGGTGGTAGCCCTGTCCCACGTACCAGAGAGCGAGAATCAACTTCGAGAAAAGACTCAAGTGTTGTGAGGAAAACGTTGGTAAAGAAAAAGTCCTACGTTGGTCTTTGATGTTTACAAAAACAGCATGTTAGGTTACTAAAGACAACAACATGGAGTAGGTCAACCTCAGTTTTTGTACCATTCCTTTTTCCAGGAACATTTTTGCCATCATTTTGTTTTGCTTTCACATCTCAGTTATCGTACCACCAAACTTTACCCCAAACAAACTTATCTCTTGTTTTCCACTTTATTATTTAATTATGACTTTTTGTCTCATCATTTCAATAGATCTCATAACTAAGACCGTCTTTTTACATCATAATTACGGTTGATCTAATAATTATGACTTTTGATCTCATAATTATGACTTTTGATCTCATAATTATGACTTTTTGTGTCATCATTTCAATTTTTTTCCCACTCATGGTTATGACGTTGGGCAGCACGGTGGTAGAGGGGTTAGTGCATCTGCCTCACAATACGAAGGTCCTGAGTAGTCCTGAGTTCAATCCCGGGCTCGGGATCTTTCTGTGTGGAGTTTGCATGTTCTCCCCGTGACTGCGTGGGTTCTACTCCGGCTTCCTCCCACCTCCAAAGACATGCACCTGGGGATAGGCCCCTCCCACCTCCAAAGACATGCACCTGGGGATAGGCCCCTCCCACCTCCAAAGACATGCACCTGGGGATAGGCCCCTCCCACCTCCGAAGACATGCACCTGGGGATAGGCTCCTCCCACCTCCAAAGACATGCACCTGGGGATAGGCCCCTCCCACCTCCAAAGACATGCACCTGGGGATAGGCCCCTCCTACCTCCAAAGACATGCACCTGGGGATAGGCCCCTCCCACCTCCAAAGACATACACCTGGGGATAGGCCCCTCCCACCTCCAAAAACATGCACCTGGGGATAGGCCCCTCCCACCTCCAAAGACATGCACCTGGGGATAGGCCCCTCCCACCTCCAAAAACATGCACCTGGGGATAGGCCCCTCCCACCTCCAAAGACATGCACCTGGGGATAGGCCCCTCCCACCTCCAAAGACATGCACCTGGGGATAGGTTGATTGGCAACACTAAATGGTCCCTAGTGTGTGAATGTTGTCTGTCTATCTGTGTTGGCCTTGTGATGAGGTGGCGACTTGTCCAGGGTGTACCCCGCCTTCCGCCCGATTGTAGCTGAGATAGGCTCCAGCGACCCCGAAGGGAACAAGCGGTAGAAAATGGATGGATGGTTATGACGTTTTGTCTTATAATTTCGATTGCTCTTGTAATGAACTTTTTATTTCACAATTTTTATCTCAATTATCAACTTTTTATTTCGAATTTAAAAATGTTTTTGTCTGTAAATGATGACTATCTCATCATTTTGACTTTGATTTCATAATTTCGACTCTAGCTCATAATTATGAGTTTTAAAATGTACATGTTTTACTCAAAATTTCGATTTTGAAGATCATAATTATGACTTTTATCTCTTTATTTCTACTTTTTTATCTCATTGTGCTTTTTATGTCATATTTTCAATTTTTTAATGTTTATCACATAATTATGACTTTTTATCTCACGATTTAGACCTTTGGGTTTGTATCTCATAATCATGACTTTTATCTCATCATTTTGACTTTTTATTTCATAATTATGCCTTTTATCTCATAATTTCGATATTTAATTGCATAATTTCGACTCTTTAGCTCATAATTGTGATGTTTTATTTAACAATTATGACATATAAAATGTCATCATTTAAAATTTCGGCTTTTTATCTTACAATTTTGCTTCATCTCATAACTTTTTACTCATCATTTGGATTTTTAAGATTATAATTATATAATTATAATTATTATTTGTATCTCCTAATTATGCCTTTGTCATAATTCTGATTTTTTTTTTGTCTTATAATTTCGATTTATCTTAAAATGATGTCTTTTATCTCAAAAGTTCAACTTTCTATTTCATAATTGTCTTTTTATCTCATATTATCAACTTTTTAATTTTTAATTTCGAATTTTTACCTCATAAATATAACCGTTTCCTCTCAAGATTATGATTTTTTTAAATCTAATTATTCCTATTTATCTCATATTTTCGACTTTTTAATTTCATAATTTTGACTCTTTAGCTCATAATTATGAATTTTAAAATTTCCACGCTTTACTCACAATTTCGATTTTTTTCAAAACGCCGTTGGGTTGGTCTTTAATGTTTACAAAAACACAAAATTGGGGTTACTTAAAATAAAATAAAAAAGGCTTAAAAGTCATTAAAATCTCAGTTTTTATTACGTCCCAACTCGTGTACGATTTCATGCCCAAGTTTTCCTGTTGGTGCTTTTGAACTGAGTACTACTGGAATAGAATCCAGCATGGGGCCAAAGAAAGTTGTGAGTGCCAGCACTTTGATTAAAGAAGGTGAGAAACACTGATACATTGAATAAATAACTCATAGCAAAGTACAAAGGTGGCCATAAAAGTAGAATTATTTGGATAAAGTGTGGTATTTCTATTTATTGGATCTTTACAACATGGGTGTTGTTGGTGTCTTCAGTTTTTGCAAGGTTAGCTTTGCAAAGACTTGTTTTGTATTCCCCAGCACCAGTTGAACTGGAGCGGGACGAAGACTAAAACATCTTTGGTGTTTTAACAAACCAATAAAGTCTCGGGTGTTGATGTCACTGACCGGGAAGTAATGTGTGACCAAATAGCGATACCATGTGACCAAATAGTGATACCATGTGCTGGGCAAACAGTCATGACACGCATCTCTTCACCGAATAATCACGATGGAGCACATTCCTTTGTTTGATTCTTTACTATGAAGACTTTCTGCCCTTCACAGACTTCACCGAGTATTGACTGGAACTACAACATCCTTCCCTTTAAAGCAACAATATGGGAGAATTGGCTCATGCTGGGCCTTTCACTTCTAGGGGTGTGCCGATACAACCTTGTCACTTCCAATCCAATATTGATATCGCAGCCCCGAGTATTGGCCCACAGCAGTAATCGTACATACTTGTATCATTTTGTAGTGTAGACCTATTTATTATTAACCTCATGCTTTCTTTAAGTTGAAGTGGAGTGGTAATAGTTTTTTTTGGGGTGACACATGGTCACAATAATTCATGAAGTTGAATGATGCGGACACGTTTGTTACCGGATACTTTCCAATATGCCTCGGAGACTTTGTATGTAGGTGATGTAATGATTTGATACTTGTTTATATTGTTCAATGATGAGTACACATGTCTAGCTCCTGTGCTATTGTGGGCTTAGCCGTCGTGTAGCTGCTAGCTCCTAGCATGTTTACCTTTTTACTGTGACGTCACATATTTGACGTGATTGTTTGCTGATATTGGAGCGATATGGGATCGGAGCACCTGGTTGTCATGGCAACCCCAGGTCACTAATGTAATATTGGTGGACACACACTAGGAAAGCCTCATTTTCACCACTGACAAAGAACATCCAAATGATGAGATAAAAAGTCAATTATGAGATAAAGTGATCATTGTAAAATAAATTCATAGTTATGAGATACAAAGTAAAAATGACGAGATAAAAAGTCATAATTATGAGATAAGTGTACATTTTGATAATTATGAGATAACGATTTGATGATATCTCAAGATTTGGACTTGTATCTCATTTTGATGACTATTTCTCAATTCTAACTTTTTATCTCATAATTTCAACTTTTTATCTCATAATTCTGACTTTTTATCTTGTGACTTTTTCTCATAATTCTAACTTTTTATCTCATAATTTCAATTTTTTTATCTCATAATTATGACTTACCTCATAATAATGACTTTTTTTATCAGATGATTTTGACATTTTCCTCATAATTTCAAATTTGTATCTCATAATTCTAACTTTTTATCTCATAATGACTTTTTTTCATAATTCTGACTTTTTCTCATAATTGTAACTTTGTATCTCACTTTAACTTTTTATCTCATCATTTTTACTTTTTATCTTATAATTCTGACTTTTTATCATATCTGATGACTTTTTCTCATCATTTTAACTTTTTATTTGATAATTTTTACTTTTTATCTCATAATTATTAATTTCTATCTTATAATTATGACTGTATCATAATGTCTACTTTTTATCTCATAATTATGACTTATCTCAAAATCCTGACTTTTTTATCACATGACTTGGACTATTTCCTCATAATTTGAACTTTTTATCTCATAATTCTAACTTTTTATCCCATAATTTGAACTTTTTTTTTTTTTTATCTCATAATGACTTTTTTTTTCATAATTATGACTTTTTATCTCACAATGATGACCTTTTCTCATCATTTTAACTTTGTATCTCATTGTAACTTTTTATCTCAAAATGTTAACTTTTTATCTCATAATTCTGACTTTTTATCTCATTTGATGACTTTTTCCTCATCATTTTAACTTTTTATTTGATAATTTTTACTTTTTATCTCATAATTATGAATTTTTATCTTATAATTATGACTATCTCATAATTTCTACTTTTTATCTCGTAATTATGACTTTTATCTCAAAATCCTGACTTTTTTATCACATGATTTGGACTTTTTCCTCATAATTTGAACTTTTTATCTCATAATTCTAACTTTTTATCCCATAATTTGAACTTTTTTTTTTTTATCTCATAATGACTTTTGTTTTCATAATTCTGATTTTTTTATCACATTATTTGGACTTTTTCCTCATAATTTCAACTTTTTAATCTCATAACTAACTTTTTATCTCATAATTTAACCTTTTTATCTCATAATTCTGACTTTTTATCTCATTTGATGACTTTTTCTCATCATTTTAACTTTTTATTTGATAATTTTTACTTTTTATATCATAATTATGAATTTTTATCTTATAATTATGACTATCTCATAATTTCTACTTTTTATCTCATAATTATGGCTTTTATCTCAAAATCTTGACTTTTTTATCACATGATTTGGACTTTTTCCTCATAATTTCAATTTTTTAATCTCATAACTAACTTTTTACCTCATAATGACTTTTTTTTCATAATTTTGACTTTTTATCTCACAATGATGACCTTTTCTCATCATTTTAACTTTGTATCTCATTGTAACTTTTTATCTCAAAATTAAAACTTTTTATCTCATAATTCTGACTTTTTATCTCATTTGATGACTTTTTCTCATCATTTTAACTTTTTATTTGATCATTTTTACTTTTTATCTCATAATTATGAATTTTTATCTTATAATTATGACTATCTCATAATTTCTACTTTTTATCTCATAATTATGGCTTTTATCTCAAAATCTTGACTTTTTAATCACATGATTTGGACTTTTTCCTCTTAATTTCAATTTTTTAATCTCATAACTAACTTTTTATCTCATAATTACTTTTTTTTCATAATTTTGACTTTTTATCTCACAATGATGACCTTTTCTCATAATTTTAACTTTGTATCTTATTGTAACTTTTTATCTCAAAATTTTAATTTTTTATCTCATAATTCTGACTTTTTATCTCATTTGATGACTTTTTCTCATCATTTTAACTTTTTATTTGATAATTTTTACTTTTTATCTCATAATTATGAATTTTTATCTTATAATTATGACCATCTCATAATTTCTACTTTTTATCTCATAATTATGACTTTTATCTCAAAATCTTGACTTTTTTATCACATGATTTGGACTTTTTCCTAATAATTTCAACTTTTTAATCTCATAACTAACTTTTTATCTCATAATGACTTTTTTTTTTCATAATTCTGACTTTTTATCTCACAATGATGACCTTTTCTCATCATTTTAACTTTGCATCTCATTGTAACTTTTTATCTCAAAATTTAAACTTTTTATCTCATAATTCTGACTTTTTATCTCATTTGATGACTTTTTCTCATCATTCTAACTTTTTATTTGATAATTTTTACTTTTTATCTCATAATTATGAATTTTTATCTTATAATTATGACCATCTCATAATTTCTACTTTTTATCTCATAATTATGACTTTTATCTCAAAATCTTGACTTTTTTATCACATGATTTGGACTTTTTCCTAATAATTTCAACTTTTTAATCTCATAACTAACTTTTTATCTCATAATGACTTTTTTTTTTCATAATTCTGACTTTTTATCTCACAATGATGACCTTTTCTCATCATTTTAACTTTGCATCTCATTGTAACTTTTTATCTCAAAATTTAAACTTTTTATCTCATAATTCTGACTTTTTATCTCATTTGATGACTTTTTCTCATCATTTTAACTTTTTATTTGATAATTTTTACTTTTTATATCATATTTATGAATTGTTATCTTATAATTATGACTATCTCATAATTTCTACTTTTTATCTCATAATTATGGCTTTTATCTCAAAATCTTGACTTTTTAATCACATGATTTGGACTTTTTCCTCATAATTTCAATTTTTTAATCTCATAACTAACTTTTTATCTCATAATTACTTTTTTTTCATAATTTTGACTTTTTATCTCACAATGATGACCTTTTCTCATCATTTTAACTTTGTATCTCATTGTAACTTTTTATCTCAAAATTGTAATTTTTTATCTCATAATTCTGACCTTTTATCTCATTTGATGACTTTTTCTCATCATTTTAACTTTTTATTTGATAATTTTTACTTTTTATCTCATAATTATGAATTTTTATCTTATAATTATGACTATCTCATAATTTCTACTTTTTATCTCATAATTATGACTTTTATCTCAAAATCCTGACTTTTTTATCACATGATTTGGACTTTTTTCTCATAATTTCAATTTTTTAATCTCATAACTAACTTTTTATCTCATAATGACTTTTTTTTTTTTTCATAATTCTGACTTTTTATCTCACAATGATGACCTTTTCTCATCATTTTAACTTTGCATCTCATTTCAACTTTTTATCTCAAAATTTAAACTTTTTATCTCATAATTCTGACTTTTTATCTCATCTGATGACTTTTTCTCATCATTTGAACTTTTTATTTTATAATTTGAACTTTTTTTTTCCTAATTATGAATTGGTATCTTATAATTATGACTACCGGTATCTCATCATTTCAAATTTGTATCTCATAATTATGACCTTTTATCACATAATTCTGACTTTTTATCTGGTGACTTTTTCTCATAATTCTAACTTTTTATCTCATTATTAAAAAATGTTATCTCATAATTCTGACTTTTTTATCACATGATTTGGACTTTTTCCTCATAATTTGAACTTTTTATCTCATAATTCTAACTTTTTATCCCATAATTTGAACCTTTTTTTTTTTAATCTCATAATGACTTTTGTTTTCATAATTCTCACGTTTTATCTCACAATGATGACATTTTGTCATCATTTTAACTTTGCATCTCATTTTAACTTTTTATCTCAAAATTTAAACTTTTTATCTCATAATTCTGACTTTTTATCTCATTTGATGACTTTTTCCTCATCATTTTAACTTTTTATTTGATAACTTTTACTTTTTATCTCATAATTATGAATTTTATCTTATAATTATGACTTTTTTATCACATGATTTGGACTTTTTCCTCATAATTTCAACTTTTTAATCTCATAACTAACTTTTTATCTCATAATGACTTTTTTTTCATAATTCTGACTTTTTGTCTCACAATGATGACCTTTTCTCATCATTTTAACTTTATATCTCATTTTAACTTTTTATCTCATAATTCTGACTTTTTATCTCATCTGATGACTTTTTATCTCAAAATTGTAAGTTTTTATCTCATAATTCTGACTTTTTATCTCATCTGATGACTTTTTATCTCATCTGATGACTTTTTATCTCATCTGATGACTTTTTCTCATAATTTGAACTTTTTATTTTATAATTTGAACTTTGTATCTCCTAATTATGAATTGGTATCTTATAATTATGACGACCGGTATCTCATCATTTCAAATTTGTATCTCATAATTATGACCTTTTATCACATAATTGTGACTTTTTCCTCATAATTCTAACTTTTTATCTCATAATTAAAAAATGTTATCTCATAATTCTGACTTTATCTCATGATTTAGACTTATTCCTCATCATTTCAACTTTGCATCTGATAATTATGACTTTATCTCATAATCATGATTTTTTGATGTGATAATTATGACTTTTATCTCATCATTTCAATTGTTCATCTCATAATCATGATTTGTCATCTGATCATGTTCATCCCATAATTAATGACTTACTATTGGAGTATTTGCATTATTCTGGTGGCTTCCATACAAAGGAAAGTATTTGCAAGTGTGGCTTTATTGGTTGCTGGTTAAAAGCAGTAGCATTCTTGCTGGTGGTCTTGATGGGTCCTCACTCCTTCACTGGTCCTGCTTGAGCCTGGCCAGACCCATGAGGAGCTGGTCACGTCTGTGTCTCCTGGCCGCCAGGTGCTGCTGGTCGTTGGGGATCAGCTGGCACATCTCCTGTGTGCACCACACGTGTGTTACTAAGTGATGACACCCCCCCCCCACACCCCCCCAGTCCAAAGACTCACGCTCACGACGCTCTTGGCATCTTCAGCACACAGGTCTGGGACGGGCCCGAAGGACCTCAGCACCCTTTGGATGCCTTCTCCGTAGCGACTCATGTAGTCCCCCAGACCTGCGCCAACAGGTTGGGGGCGTGGTTAAGATAAATATATATATATATATAAGAAATACTTGACTTTCAGTGAATTCTAGCTATATATATATATATATATATATATACATATATATATATATATATATATATATATATATATATATATATATATATATATATATATATATATATAAACATACATATATATTTTATTATATATATATATATATATATATATATATATATAAATAAATAAAAGAAATACTTGAATTTCAGTGTTCATTTATTTACACATATACACACACACATAACACTCATCTACTCATTGTTGAGTTAAGGGTTGAATTGTCCATCCTTGTTCTATTCTCTGTCACTATTTCAGAACACACACATTATACAAATATACATTATAAAATCAATAAGAAAACGGGAGCTCTAATTTGGGAGTCTGAATTAGGATCAGAAGTTCCTATATAAACATTGCGTACTCACGTCGCCTTTTTGTATTGATTACTGCAGCTGTGCACTGGATTCATTCACAAATACAAACTACAACTCACAAACACTTTAGAGTTAGGCTCCACCATCAGAATGTGTACTTCAACTTATAAAGATCACATGGATATTATTCAGTGAGTTGATTCACCAAAACTAACCTGTTATACAGGAGGAAAAAGCACACAGGACGTTTCAATTGTTCACAGACTGGTCGCGCTCATCAGAATGACAAGACACTTCCGGTCTGCAGGTGATAGTATTCAATTGGGAAGAAACGCCCTACTGCCCCCTACTGACCAATGTGAATACTGATAAATGTGTAATGACAGCTCCAAAAACGAATTCAAACCACAAAATAAACTAAATAAATCAACACAAAAATGTGACACATTATGGGTGGGTCACATGTGCATGTACAACAGGCTGTCAACACATCACTCAGGTCCGCATGGAGCTGGAGGGGGCGTGGCCTCCAGCTCCGCCTGAATTTCGGGAGATTTTTGAAAGAGAAAATTTGTCCCGGGAGGTTTTTGGGAGAGGCGCAGAATTTCGGGAGTCTCCCGGAAAATCCGGGAGGGTTGGCAAGTATGGCTTAATTTGTGGTACACAGGTTGCTGTGTTTAAAGAATATCATTTGAATCGCCACTACACCACGAAGCACGAGGAAAAATACCGGAATCTGTCCGATGAAGCGCGTGCAAGGGAGGCTGATGCGTTGATGGTAAAACTGCAAACCCAACAAGGACTTTTTGCCATATTTCACACCCCCAGAGATGCAGCCGTCAGGACAAGTTTTGTCATTTCTCACAAAATCGCCAGAAAAAGTAAGGCGTTTTCTGACGGAGAGTTTATTAAGGAGCGCTTATTGGACTCTGTTGCGCTGATATGCCCGGAGAAGAGGGGCGCATTTGAGAACGTGTCACTCTCCCGACGCACTGTAACGAGGCGGGTTGAGACCATCGCTGGAAACTTGGAGCTTCGGCTGAAGAACGGAACGGCCGACTTTTGACTGTTTTTCGCTGGCTTTGGATGAGAGCTGCGATGTACGTGACACCGCCCAGCTGCTCATCTTCTTATGTGGGATAACTGCAGACTTTCAAATCACGGAGGAGCTGGCAGCCATGCAGTCAATTAAAGAGACAACCACAGGTAATGACTTGTTCACATAGGTAAATGCGTGTTTGGACTGAAATGGGACAAGCTGGCAGGTGTGACAACAGATGGTTCTCCAAATCTGACGGGGAAAAATGTTGGACTTTTAAAGAGGATGCAGGATAAAGTGACAGAAATGGATATTTTTGCATTGTATTATACATCAGGAAGTGTTGTGTAAGACAGTGTTGAAAATAAAACCATCAAAAGCAATCTGCTTTTGTATAAAGTTAAGTTAGGTTAAATGAAATTATTATTATTATTATTATTATTATTATTATTATTATTATTAATTATCAAAAATTGCCACCGAGGAAAAGCTCCTCGGTGGCAAGGCCCCGGGGGTGGATGAGATCCGCCTGGAGTTCCTTAAGGCTCTGGATGCTGTGGGGCTGTCTTGGTCGACAAGACTCTGCAGCATCGCGTGGACATCGGGGGCGGTACCTCTGGATTGGCAGACCGGGGTGGTGGTTCCTCTCTTTAAGAAGGGGAACCGGAGGGTGTGTTCTAACTATCGTGGGATCACACTCCTCAGCCTTCCCGGTAAGGTCTATTCAGGTGTACTGGAGAGGAGGCTACGCCGGATAGTCGAACCTCGGATTCAGGAGGAACAGTGTGGTTTTCGTCCTGGTCGTGGAACTGTGGACCAGCTCTATACTCTCGGCAGGGTCCTTGAGGGTGCATGGGAGTTTGCCCAACCAGTCTACATGTGTTTTGTGGACTTGGAGAAGGCATTCGACCGTGTCCCTCGGGAAGTCCTGTGGGGAGTGCTCAGAGAGTACGGGGTATCGGACTGTCTGATTGTGGCAGTCCGCTCCCTGTATGATCAGTGTCAGAGCTTGGTCCGCATTGCCGGTAGTAAGTCAGACACGTTTCCAGTGAGGGTTGGACTCCGCCAAGGCTGCCCTTTGTCACCGATTCTGTTCATAATCTTTATGGACAGAATTTCTAGGCGCAGTCAAGGCGTTGAGGGGATCTGGTTTGGTGGCTGCAGGATTAGGTCTCTGCTTTTTGCAGATGATGTGGTCCTGATGGCTTCATCTGGTCAGGATCTTCAGCTCTCACTGGATCGGTTCGCAGCTGAGTGTGAAGCGACTGGGATGAGAATCAGCACCTCCAAGTCCGAGTCCATGGTTCTCGCCCGGAAAAGGGTGGAGTGCCATCTCCGGGTTGGGGAGGAGATCTTGCCCCAAGTGGAGGAGTTCAAGTACCTCGGAGTCTTGTTCACGAGTGAGGGAAGAGTGGATGGTGAGATCGACAGGCGGATCGGTGCGGCGTCTTCAGTAATGCGGACACTGTATCGATCCGTTGTGGTGAAGAAGGAGCTGAGCCGGAAGGCAAAGCTCTCAATTTACCGGTCGATCTACGTTCCCATCCTCACCTATGGTCATGAGCTTTGGGTTATGACCGAAAGGACAAGATCACGGGTACAAGCGGCCGAAATGAGTTTCCTCCGCCGGGTGGCGGGGCTCTCCCTTAGAGATAGGGTGAGAAGCTCTGCCATCCGGGAGGAGCTCAAAGTAAAGCCGCTGCTCCTCCACATGGAGAGGAGCCAGATGAGGTGGTTCGGGCATCTGGTCAGGATGCCACCTGAACGCCTCCCTAGGGAGGTGTTTAGGGCACGTCCCACCGGTAGGAGGCCGCGGGGAAGACCCAGGACTCGTTGGGAAGACTATGTCTCCCGGCTGGCCTGGGAACGCCTCGGGGAGAGGGAAGTCTGGGCTTCCCTGCTTAGGCTGCTGCCCCCGTGACCCGATCTCGGATAAGCGGAAGAAGATGGATGGATGGATGGATGGAATTATCATTATTATTATTATTATTATTATTATTATTATCATTTATCTTCCGGTATATCAAAAATAATATTAAGCACAATTTAATTGAAATATTGCCGATGTGGCCCTCCAGCAGTGCTCGGGTTGCTCATGCGGCCCCCGGTAAAAAATGAATTGCCCACCCCTGCTCTAGTGACTCAAAGCGCTTTTACATAGTGAAAAAGTATTGATCAGTAGATGTTGCGCAACATGTCGTCAATCATTTCCCTGTGACATCTTGTCTGAACAATGAAGAGGAAGAGGAAGAGTTAAAGATTAACGCACCAGGGCGGCATCAGGGGCCCACGTCAGCGACTACTTCAGGGGGGGTCCGTTGTCAGCCCGCAACTCCTCTTTTATTGTGAAAATAGAAGTTGTTCTTAATGACGGATGTTATTACTAATGTCACCGACACAAAGCCAGAAGGTTTGGATTGGACAGTTTGATCATATTTTCACCTCCAACTGATGTCAGCATCTTTTAATGCATGAAAATATGTATTTGTCATTGTGACGGCGGCAGAAGCTTCTAGAACATGCAGCCGCGGGCTCTACCTGCAGGTTGGCACCTGCTTCAATGGCCGCCATGTGAGTTTTGGATGACTGGTGTGAGGGTCTGCTTTCATCAAAAGACGCCTTTGTTGGGCCCAAGTGACTTTTTTCTCCCTGGAGCGAGTGACTGTGCGGCTTTCACACCCCCCGCTGACATTCTCCATCTAGCCGACGTTTGGCTCTCGACGCCGCCAATCACGTGACATGTATGTACGTGTGGACACTTCATTAGGCACAGCCGCCGCGTCACATGACATGTATGTACGTGTGGACACTTCATTAGGCACAGCCGCCGCGTCACATGACATGTATGTACGCAGCACGTACTTTGGCAATTTAAATAAAGGGGGGTAGTGTTGATGCAGATGGAACTAATCAAGGTGTTCTAACGGTCACTTTAAGAGCAGATGGTGATTCGAAATCAGAGGAGAAGGCAGGAATGAAGGCCAAAAAAGCCCACCAATCACAGCCTTTATGGTTTGGTCCCGGTTTTTTTAGCGATGTAGTCACGCTACGCAAGAGGATTTAGAAAGTGAAATAAAAAGGGTGAAAATAAAGACAAATTAAATCAGAAGAATACTGTTAAATAAGACAATATAAAATAAGATTAAATATGAGAGTGTCTGGTAGAAATAAATGATACAAACAGAATGAATAAAAATAAAGAATTAAGATAAACAATCTAAAAAGAGAAGAAAAATTGTTAAAAAAAAAAGTAAAAGACTTAAAACAATAAGGAGAGGGCTGTGTAAAATAAATTAATAAATGAAACAAGAAAAAAGAAAGTTTAAAAAACAAGAGAGTGAAGACTGTTGAAAGTGAATAAATACAAGAAAATAGAAAATAGTGATTTAAAAATTGGTAGAGGGCTGTTTAAAATAAATTAATTAATAAAAGAAGAAAACATGAATAATAAAAAAAGAGGGAGAAGACTGTTCCAAATAAATAAACAAAACAAGAAAAAAAAAAATAAAGATTTCAAAATAAGGAGAGGGCAAATTAAAATAAATAATTACAACAAGAAAATAAGGTTAAGAAATAGGGATAGGGATATTTAAAATAAAAAAAATAAAACAAGAAAAAATTAATGGTAAAAAAGATTTAAAAAAAGTGGGAGAGGACTGTTTAAAATAAATAAAACAAGAAACAATGTGATCAAAAATAGAGGGTTGTTTAAGATAAATGAATACAAAAACAAGAAAAATTAATTATAATAAAAGATAAAACGAGAGGGAGAAGACTTCTGAATAAATAGACAAAACAAGAAAAAATTAATAATAATAAGAAAAGATAAAAAAGAGGGAGAGGGCTGTTTTAAAAATAAATAAATAAATAAGACAAGAAAATAAGGTTAAGAAATAGCAATAGGAATGTTTAAAATAAATAAATAAAACAAGAAAAAAATGTATGGTAAAAAAGATTTTCAAAAGTGGGAGATGAATGTTTAAAATAAATAAAACAAAAATGTTTTCATTGATTTTTATTTTTATTTTAAATTTTAGGATAAAAAAATAAGAAAAATGAATAGTCAAAAAATATTTCAAAAAGACAGATAAGACTGTTCCAAATAAATAAATAAAACAAGAAAAAATAAATAAAGATTTCAAAATAAGGAGAGGGCAAATTAAAATAAATAATTAAAACAAGAAAATAAGGTTAAGAAATAGGGATAGGGATGTTTAAAATGAAAAATAAAACAAGAAAAAATTAATGGTAAAAAAGATTTTAAAAAAGTGGGAGAGGACTGTTTAAGATAAATAAAACAAGAAACAATGTGTTCAAAAATAGAGGGTTGTTTAAGATAAATGAATACAAAAACAAGAAAAATGAATTATAATAAAAGATAAAACGAGAGGGAGAAGACTTCTGAATAAATAGACAAAACAAGAAAAAATTAATAATAAGAAGAAAAGATAAAAAAGAGGGAGAGGGCTGTTTTAAAAATAAATAAATAAGACAAGAAAATAAGGTTAAGAAATAGCAATAGGAATGTTTAAAATAAATAAATAAAACAAGAAAAAAATGTATGGTAAAAAAGATTTTCAAAAGTGGGAGATGAATGTTTAAAATAAATAAAACAAAAATGTTTTCATTGATTTTTTTTTATTTTAAATTTTAGGATAAAAAAATAAGAAAAATTAATAGTCAAAAAATATTTTAAAAAGACGGATAAGACTGTTTAAAATAAATAAATAAAACAAACAAAAACATTTAGAATAAAAAAAGATGTAAAAAGGGAGGGCGATGACTGTTACAAACAAAAACGGAGAGGAAGGACTTTTAAAAATCAATCAATCAATCAATTATAGCTGCAAAGGTTAACGTGATAATAACACGTTAACTATAAGTTCCTTTAACGGCACTCATTTTTTTAACAGCCGATTATCACACACGCATCCTTTTTTACCCTCGGGCCGTTCCGTAGCTGGGGAAACTTGGCTGTGCTAACTATTTACTGGTGAGCCACAAGCGGGAAAATAGCGAACAGATATGGACAAAGAAAAAATATGTAAATATCAGGTCCAAAGCCATGGCTAGTTGTTCTCCCGACAAGAAAGGACTATTTTTTCACCGTGAGGCGACATCACTGCAAACGTCTGCTGCGTGCCTCGTCCAGAGGTGGATGGTGCTTCACTTCCGTGTTCAGATTACAGTTAAGGTACAGTGATAACACAGCATTTAAATTGTTACTGTGACTGATTTAGTTTAACAAAAATGAAAGACGGTCGGCAGAAAGTCTACAGGGCACTTTTTTTTTTATTGTCGACACCTTTTCAAACCAATCACAATTTCCAACTTCAAAAATAAAAGCACGATGCTATACATCCGGTTTAACTACATTAAAAAATTCAATGTCTTCCATTACGATCATGCTTTGTCAAAGATGTTTTGTAATGTCATCTGTGATACTTGCACCTTTATAAATGTTACAGGGGGGGATTTTTATGACTGGCTGGAATAAAGTGTATATTCTTTTAAAACATGTTCTGGTTACGTCCTCAATTACAAAATGATTAGCAGGTTGAATATTAAATGTTATTTATACATAGAGACGTTTAAATTATATTCATGCAAAGATATGAATATCATTAACTTGCACAACATGTAATGTACAGAATATTTATTCAGGTAGAATGATCACAGATTACATATCCAACCATCTTTGACAATAAATGCATCATCCTAACAATCCACATTTTGTGTTACTAATGCGTGAAACTGCTATCTAAACATGGAAGTGTAGCTCCTCCTCTGAATGCAAGTGCTCCTACAGCAGGAATACAGTTGTAATCCTACAAAATACAAGATCTGGAAAGACACCAGATATTTTTTTTATTGCCATTAAAAGTATGTTTATGTCCTTTTTGTGTTAAGCTGTTTGAAAGAGCATCATGTTTAAAACACATTTCATTAAAGAACATTAATTGTCCCGTCATGGTAATAGAACTTGAAAATTATTTGTCTCGGGTAAAACCTACCGTATTTTCCGCACTATTAGCCGCCCTGTGTTATAAGCTGCGCCTTCAATGAACGGCATATTTCAAAACTTTGTCCACCTATAAGCCGCCCCGTGTTATAAGCCGCATCTAACTGCGCTAAAGGGAATGTCAAAAAAACAGTCAGATAGGTCAGTCAAACTTTAATAATATATTAAAAACCAGCGTTCTAACAACTCTGTTCACTCCCCAAATGTACGGTAATGTGCAAATGTGCAATCACAAACATAGTAAAATTCAAAATAGTGCAGAGCAATATCAATAACTTAATGTTGCTCGAACGTTAATGTCACAACACACAAAATAAACATAACGCTCACTTTCTGAAGTTATTCTTCATTCATAAATCCCTCGAATTCTTCTCCTTCGGTGTCCGAATTAAAAAGTTGGGCGAATTACGGGATCCAAAATGGCCGGCTCCGTCTCGTCGAAGTCATCAGAGTCAGTGTCGCTGTTGTTTTTCCAGCATTTCCGTGAATCCTGCCTTCCGGAAAGCTCGGACCACAGTTGAGACCGAAATATCCGCCCAGGCATTTACGATCCACTGGCAGATGTTGGCGTATGTCGTCCGGCGCTGTCTCCCTGTCTTAGTGAAGGTGTGTTCGCCTTCGGTCATCCATTGTTCCCACGCCGTTCGCAGTCGTGCTTTAAATGCCCTGTTGACACCAATATCGAGCGGTTGGAGTTCTTTGGTTAATCCACCCGGAATGACGGCGAGTGTTGTATTTGTGTGCTTCACTTGTTTTTTGACACCATCTGTGATGTGGGCGCGCATGGAGTCGTATATCAACATGGACGGAGCTGCGTGAAAAAAGCCACCCGGCCTCTTCGCGTAAACTTCCCTTAACCACTCGCTCATCTTTTCTTCATCCATCCATCCCTTCGAGTTAGCTTTTATGATGACGCCGGCTGGAAAGGTCTCTTTTGGCAAGGTCTTCCTTTTGAATATCACCATGGGTGGAAGTTTCTGGCCATTAGCATGGCAAGCTAGAACCACAGTGAAGGATGACTTCTCATTCCCTGTGGTGCGAATATTCACCGTACGTGCTCCCGTTGTATCCACAGTGCGGTTCACAGGAATATCAAAAGTCAGTGGAACCTCGTCCATGTTGATAATGTTCTCTGGCCGGATCTTTTTTTCAGCTATTTTGTTTTTACAATATGCACGGAAAGTAGCCAGCTTTTCTTGAAAGTCTTTAGGCAGTTGCTGTGAAATAGTAGTCCGTGTGCGGATGGAGAGATTGCGTCTTTTCATGAACCGGAAACACCAAGAAGCACCACCTTTAAAATCATCCAGGTGAAGTTCGCTTGCTAGCGCTGTTGCCTTCATTCCAATAGTGATGGTGCTGACACTTCTGCTTGCTGCTCTCTGCTCAACAACCCACTGTTCGAGTTTGTCCTCCAACAGTTGCCATCTTGCTTTGTTCCCTCGGAAACTCTGTTTTGTCTTCTTTACCTGGCGCAGGTCATCTTGTTGCTTCCTCCACCTACGCACCATTGATTCATTTATGTTATATTCTCTTGCTGCTGCTCTATTTCCGTGTTCTTCGGCATGACTTATTGCCTTAAGTTTAAATTCTGCGTTATACGCGTGTCGCTTAGTAGGAGCCATTTTGTGGTCTTTACAGATGTAAACACACAAAGGAAATGAAACGTAATACCCGCACGCTTCTTCTTCTACGGGGGCGGGTGGTTGCTTACCATAGAAGAAGAAGCGCTTCCTCTTCTACGGGGAAAAAAGATGGCGGCTGTTTACCGTAGTTGCAAGACCGAAACTTTATGAAAATAAATATTTATATTAATCCATATATAAGGCGCACCGGGTTATAAGCCGCACTGTCAGCTTTTGTGAAAATTTGTGGTTTTTATAAAATACGGTATTAATGATGGAAAATTATATCTATCTGCGATTAATTGCGATTACTTTTGAGTTAACTGTGAACAATGCGATTATCGCAATTAAATATTTTAATCGTTTGACAGACCCAAAGTTAATACAAAAAGAAAATAAAGATAAAGGACTGTTAAAAAACTTTAAGAAAACAAAAGGGAGAAGGCCGTAGCGAACACTGGCCACTCATGCAAGAACATAATCCAGACTTGAAGCAGCATGGGGCCATATCCGTGTTTTACCTTGAGGTGCGTTGAGGTGCATGGTTTCCATGGGACCGATGAAGGCGTAGCGCATTCCCAGTCCTTCTGACATCACCAGATCAATGTCCTGGACTGAGATGATGCCGTCCTGAGGGCAGTCAGAGACATATTGGACACTTAAGTTTCATGCCAAGTACACCCCCACCATAGTATCGTATCTAAGTATGTACCCAACTATACCACCGTCTCCAAGAATGTACCAAACTATAGCACCGTCTCCAAGAATGTACCAAACTATAGCATCGTCTGCAGGAATGTACCCAACTATTGCACTGTCTTCAATAATGTACCCTACTATAGCACCGTCTACAAGTATGTACCCCACTATAGCACCCTCTCCAAGAATGTACCCAACTATACCACCGCCTCCAAGAATGTACCCAACTATAGCACCGTATGCAGGAATGTATCCAACTATTGCACCGTTTCCAAGAATGTACCCAACTATAGCACCGTCTCCAAGAATGTACCCTACTATAGCACCGTCTCCAAGTATGTACCCCACTATAGCACCCTCTCCAAGAATGTACCCAACTATACCACCGTCTCCAAGAATGTACCCAACTATAGCACCGTCTCCAAGAATGTACCCAACTATACCACCGTCTCCAAGAATGTACCCAACTAAAGCACGGTCTCCGGAATGTACCCAACTATACTAACCTCCTGCAGGAATGTACCCAACTATACCACCGTCTGCAGGAATGTACCCAACTATAGCATCGTCTCCAGGAATGGACAGTTGTGTGCAGTGATAGGGGCTAAGGATGAAGGAATCAGGCCTAAGAAGCCAGAGTCCAAGACGTAAAATCTATGTTTGGAATGGAAAGATTGATGAAGGGAGGACTGGGGACCTGGGATGGAGAGATAGGGACTAAAAGACCAATGGATGGATCAAGAGTTCAGGTGGAGGACTAGAGAAATGAGGACTAAAAGACCAAGGGATGGCTCAAGAGTTCAGGTGGAGGACTAGAGAGATGAGGACTAAAAGACCAATGGATGGATGAAGAGTTCAGGTGGAGGACTAGAGAGATGAGAACTAAAAGATCAATGGATGGATGAAGAGTTCAGGTGGAGGACTTGAGAAATGAGGACTAAAAGACCAATGGATGGATCAAGAGTTCAGGTGGAGGACTAGTGAGATGAGGACTAAAAGACCAATGGATGGCTCAAGAGTTCAGGTGAAGGACTAGTGAGATGAGGACTAAAAGACCAATGGATGGATGAAGAGTTCAGGTGGAGGACTAGAGAGATGAGGATTAAACGACCAATGGATGGATCAAGAGTTCAGGTGGAGGACTAGAGAGATGAGGACTAAAAGACCAATGGATGGATCAGGAGTTCAGGTGGAGGACTAGAGAAATGAGGACTAAAAGACCAATGGATGGATCAAGAGTTCAGGTGGAGGACTAGAGAAATGAGGACTAAAAGACCAATGGATGGATCAGGAGTTCAGGTGGAGGACTAGAGAGCTGAGGACTAAAAGACCAATGGATGGATTAAGAGTTCAGGTGGAAGACTAGAAATGAGGACTAAAAGACCAATGGATGGATGAAGAATTCAGGTGGAGGACTCGAGAGATGAGGACTAAAAGACCAATGGATGGATCAAGAGTTCAGGTGGAGGACTAGAGATAGATGAGGACTAAAAGACCAATGGATGGATCAGGAGTTCAAGTGGAGGACTACAGATATGAGGGCTAAAAGACCAATGGCTGGATCGAGAGTTCAGGTAGAGTACTAGAGATGAGGACTAAAAGACCAATGGATGGCTCAAGAGTTCAGGTGGATGACTAGAGAAATGAGGACTAAAAGAACAATGAATGGATCAAGAGTTCAGGTGGAGGACTAATGAGATGAGGACTAAAAGACCAATGGATGGATCAAGAGTTCAGGTGGAGGACTAGTGAGATGAGGACTAAAAGACCAATGGATGGATCAAGAGTTCAGGTGGAGGACTAGTGAGATGAGGACTAAAAGACCAATGGATGGCTCAAGAGTTCAGATGGAGGACTAGTGAGATGAGGACTAAAAGACCAATGGATGGATGAAGAGTTCAGGTGGAGGACTCGAGAGATGAGGACTAAAAGACCAATGGATGGATCAGGAGTTCAGGTAGAGTACTAGAGAGATGAGGACTAAAAGACCAATGAATGGATCAAGAGTTCAGGTGGAGGACTAGAGAGATGAGGACTAAAAGACCAATGGATGGATCAGGAGTTCAGGTGGAGGACTAGAGAGCTGAGGACTAAAAGACCAATGGATGGATTAAGAGTTCAGGTGGAAGACTAGAGAGATGAGGACTCAAAGACCAATGGATGGCTCAAGAGTTCAGGTGGAGGACTAGAGCTAGATGAGGACTAAAAGACCAATGTATGGATCAGGAGTTCAGGTGGAGGACTACAGATATGAGGGCTAAAAGACCAATGGCTGGATCGAGAGTTCAGGTAGAGTATTAGAGATGAGGACTAAAAGACCAATGGATGGCTCAAGAGTTCAGGTGGATGACTAGAGAAATGAGGACTAAAAGAACAATGAATGGATCAAGAGTTCAGGTGGAGGACTAGAGAGATGAGGACTAAAAGACCAATGGATGGATCAAGAGTTCAGGTGGAGGACTAGAGAGATGAGGACTAAAAGACCAATGGATGGCTCAAGAGTTCAGGTGGATGACTAGAGAGATGAGGACTAAAAGACCAATGGATGGATCGAGAGTTCAGGTAGAGTACTAGAGGTGAGGACTAAAAGACCAATGGATGGCTCAAGAGTTCAGGTGGATGACTAGAGAAATGAGGACTAAAAGAACAATGGATGGATCAAGAGTTCAGGTGGAGGACTAGAAAAATGAGGACTAAAAGACCAATGGATGGATCAGGAGTTCAGGTGGAGGACTAGAGAAATGAGGACTAAAAGACCAATGGATGGATCAAGAGTTCAGGTGGAGGACTTGAGAAATGAGGACTAAAAGACCAATGGATGGATCAAGAGTTCAGGGGGAGGACTAGAGAAATGAGGACTAAAAGACCAATGGATGGATCAAGAGTTCAGGTGGAGGACTAGAGAAATGAGGACTAAAAGACCAATGGATGGATCAGGAGTTCAGGTGGAGGACTAGAGAGCTGAGGACTAAAAGACCAAAGGATAGATTAAGAGTTCAGGTGGAAGACTAGAAATGAGGACTAAAAGACCAATGGATGGATGAAGAATTCAGGTGGAGGACTCGAGAGATGAGGACTAAAAGACCAATGGATGGATCAAGAGTTCAGGTGGAGGACTAGAGATAGATGAGGACTAAAAGACCAATGGATGGATCAGGAGTTCAAGTGGAGGACTACAGATATGAGGGCTAAAAGACCAATGGCTGGATCGAGAGTTCAGGTAGAGTACTAGAGATGAGGACTAAAAGACCAATGGATGGCTCAAGAGTTCAGGTGGATGACTAGAGAAATGAGGACTAAAAGAACAATGAATGGATCAAGAGTTCAGGTGGAGGACTAATGAGATGAGGACTAAAAGACCAATGGATGGATCAAGAGTTCAGGTGGAGGACTAGTGAGATGAGGACTAAAAGACCAATGGATGGATCAAGAGTTCAGATGGAGGACTAGTGAGATGAGGACTAAAAGACCAATGGATGGATGAAGAGTTCAGGTGGAGGACTAGAGAGATGAGGACTAAAAGACCAATGGATGGATGAAGAGTTCAGGTGGAGGACTAGAGAGATGAGGACTAAAAGACCAATGGATGGATGAAGAGTTCAGGTGGAGGACTAGAGAGATGAGGACTCAAAGACCAATGGATGGATGAAGAGTTCAGGTGGAGGACTAGAGAGATGAGGACTTTAAAGGCGGGTGATGGAGTGATGGAGCACTCACAGGCTGGTGGAAGACCTCAGGTAACTGTGGAGACCCACCATGGAGGAAATCAAAGCTCAAAGCGGATTTGGGGCAGGGGGTTTCAGGGGCACGGGACAGGCCGGTCTTTGTTCCCCTCCGGCGTCCGACAACAACGAGTCTCTTATCTCAGCTAAGTGGTCAGGTGGGCGGAGCCTCTTCCCTCACAATGATCACCATCCGCTTTCTCAGCTGCTCTGCTTTCCTATGCTGGCCTTCATTCAATGTGTGTGTGTGTGTGTGTGTGTGTGTGTGTGTGTGTGTGTGTGTGTGTGTGTGTGTGTGTGTGTGTGTGTGTGTGTGTGTGTGTGTGTGTAATTGGAAGGCTAAGGGAGGGGTTGGGGGTCTGTGTTGTGTAACAAGGATCAAAGGGTCACACAAACACCAAACCTTATTGTCATATTTGATCTTTTTTGGCAGAGCAACTTAACAAAGATAAATTATAAATAAAAAATATATTTAAATTGACAATTTTTTTTAAATAATTGCAAAAAAATTCAGAATTGTAGTAAATATGACAAAACCGAACTGGCCATTTGGTTTTTTAGCTTAGTGATTAAGCAGGATGACACAAAAAAATACATTTGTGCATAACTTTGGTGAGGGTCTGGATAAAGGTGCAGATGCAGGAACTAGTTCTGGAGTTGCTATGGCAACTTTGGGACTGAATACAAAAATGGTACTAGATGTTTGTCATGTAAGATGAGCGTTGTTAGACGTGTCCAGACCCAATATGGACATCTTGAGAGTGTGTGTGGTGTTTGCACCTTCACCACACACACACACACACACACACACACACACACACACACACACACACACACATAAATAATACAAACAAAATGAATACAAATAAAGAATTAAGATAAACAATCTAAAAAGAGAAGAAAAATCGTTAAAAAAAAGTAAAAGACTTAAAACAATAAGGAGAGGGCTGTGTAAAATAAATGAATAAGTGAAACAAGAAAAAAGAAAGTTTAAAAAACAAGATAGTGAAGACTGTTGAAAGTAAATAAATACAAGAAAATAGAACATAGTGATTTAAAAATTGGTAGAGGGCTGTTTAAAATAAATTAATTAATAAAAGAAGAAAACATGAATAATAAAAAAGAGGGAGAAGACTGTTCCAAATAAAAAAATAAAACAAGAAAAAATAAATAAAGATTTCAAAATAAGGAGAGGGCAAATTAAAAATAAATAATTAAAACAAGAAAATAAGGTTAAGAAATAGGGATAGGGATGTTTAAAATAAAAAATAAAACAAGAAAAAATTAATGGTAAAAAAGATTTTAAAAAAGTGGGAGAGGACTGTTTAAAATAAATAAAACAAGAAACAATGTGTTCAAAAAATAGAGGGTTGTTTAAGATAAATGAATACAAAAACAAGAAAAAATAATTATAATAAAAGATAAAACGAGAGGGAGAAGACTTCTGAATAAATAGACAAAACAAGAAAAAATTAATAATAATAAGAAAAGATCAAAAAGAGGGAGAGGGCTGTTTCAAAAATAAATAAATAAATAAGACAAGAAAATAAGGTTAAGAAATAGCAATAGGGATGTTTAAAATAAATAAATAAAACAAGAAAAAATGTATGGTAAAAAAGATTTTCAAAAGTGGGAGATGAATGTTTAAAATAAATAAAACAAAAATGTTTTCATTGATTTTTATTTTACATTTTAGGATAAAAAAATAAGAAAAATGAATAGTCAAAAATATTTTAAAAAGACAGATAAGACTGTTTAAAATAAATAAATAAAACAAACAAAAACATTTAGAATAAAAAAAGATGTAAAAAGGGAGGGCGATGACTGTTACAAACAAAAACGAAGAGGAAGGACTTTTAAAAATCAATCAATCAATCAATTATAGCTGCAAAAGTTAACGTGATAAAAACACGTTAACTATGAGTTCCTTTAACGGCACTCATTTTTTTAACAGCCGATTATCACACACGCATCCTTTTTGACCCTCGGGCCGTTCCATAGCTGGGGAACGGCTCACGACCCTGAAGGACTCGTCCGTCGACTCCGACCAGACGACTCTTCCAGTCTCGCCGGTTTTGGTGAACGGTCTCTGCCCCCTGGCGTGTCCTACAGTACGTGGTCTAGGTTTTTGTTGGAATAATTGTTTGTAAGTTATCACAAAAGAAACGTTGTATTATGAATGCTGTCTTTCGAGGCCTAACAAGAGGAAGAAGGCTCGTGAAACGCCACTGTGATTTCAACACGGACAGATGGCAGGATCTGCTCAACTTCCAGAGGAACTCTCTTTGAAGTGTTAAACGAACTCTCTCTGAAGTATTTCACAAACTCTCTTCCAACTATTTGGTAACCGAGGTCAACGCTATTTACGACCCGCTGCCCTCTTGAAGTTGCTGTGGTCAGGAGACGGGAGGGGTTATCCATTTTGTCCTCCAACACCTGCCCCAGCTGGATCCAGGAAGAGCCCAAGCCCGAGAAATCCTCTTTTTGGTCTTCAAAGCGACCGAAAACAATGACTGTTTTACATACTTCCCATTCCTGCTGTGACATGTGTTGGTGCGTGAACATTGAACATCTGAATAAATGAGGAGACGAAAACCTTCTTCGTCAGAGCGTGGTGCAGGACTGTACAGAGAGTGCAGTGGCCATGTCTCTCCTCAATATTGAGTCCAAATTGAATTCTGTCTCTTTTTGATTCCTTGCCTTTTGTCTTGTTTAATAGATGTCCTCAGTGTTTGAACGTGACAGTTTTATTGAGCAGGCCCGCTGTAAACACTCCGATCTTTACAAAAATATAAGATTTCCTGTCGCCCCGGAGGAGGTACGGTTGTAGTTTTGCTTCATTCCTGTGAGAATCCTGCGTGCGACTGAGGCATTAAGGAGTGGGACTATGCAGGACTAGCTGCAGTGTGCTTACACAACCACCAGGGAGCATCTGTGAGCAGATAATACTGTATCATCTCTTTCTGCTTCGGACTTATCGTGTATTCTTGGCTCACTTTTTTGCTGTTTTTATCACAGCCGGTCCGTGAAAATAATGCATACATTAAACCGGTCCCTGGTGGGAAAAAGGTTGGGGACCCCCTGCCTTAGAGTCTGGAAGTTACAGAAATAGTATTTTTAGAATGTGCTTCAGGACAATTAGCTGCGGGCCGCACTTTGGACAGCCCCGTTTTACGGAGACGCTCTATTCGGGGCAAAGTTGTCCACTTTAACAGCACGGTGGCATTTTTAACATGTGCCACTTAATGGAGCGCGCGGGGTTAATTCCCATAACGGGAGCCTCACAGGGAGCCTGAACTTCCACAGGCCAGTGTGAAGACACCTCTCACATGCTACATCCACATTTATTCTACACATGCCCCCCTGTGCCCTCGTGCCGCCCCGCCCTCATTCCGCGGCCATCAAGTGAAGCGGGCGCCATGCCGTGTCATTTCTCATACCCAAGATGGCTGTCCCTATTGGATCTCCCGGCCACTTTAAGGTCACCACCATTCAATTCCCTGAAGTCCAGTTCTGGGAAGTGAAGCTCTCACTGCCATGTTGGTCTCTGGAACTTCTTGTTACTTCACGCTCTCTTAAACCGTGAAGCACACTTCATAGCAGGAACATTTTCATCCACTTAAAGGGGATCTGCACTTTGTTTTTGAATTGTGCCTCTCATTCACAATCCTTACGTAAGACAAGAAGACTTTTTTTTATTTTAATGCATTCTAAGTGGTCAAATACGAGGTGGCTCACAATGCAGATGAAGGAAGTCTCTCTTAAGCCATCCAACCAGGCCCGCCCTAATCAATCTGGCGCCCTAGGCAAGATTTTAGGTGGCGCCCCCCCACATCGGCAGTGAAGTGTATATACTCACAAGAACCCGAATAGCTTTGTCTTTGACCTTTTTTTTATTACTTACAACTATACCTAATATATAAAGGGGTGGAAAAGTGACTATTACCTGCAGGGCAAACATTAGCTAACCAGAAGGCAATAACAATGTAAACAAAAAACACCTGCTTAAAAGATCTAATACTGATGTCCCTGAGGAATGTAAGGTGGGAGTACTGTAATTACCTAACGTTACATTATTATTTTCCATAACAATTTAGCCCCCTCCACAATATTAACCCGACGTTAAAACAGAACTAGCTATTTATTGATTAGCAATTGCCGAATCATGTAACATTAGCTTAATGCTAAAAAGCCAGGTTACTATCACATTCTGTAACAGACAAATAATTTCATGTAGGCTAACGTTACCTACCTGCTACCTCTGTCTTTTCTCGTTTCTCCTCCTCTTCTTTTCTCTTTTTTCTTCCCTGGGCACCTGACAGTTTTGGCCGTTTTGACATCTTGTGTTGATTTTTTGATGTGGTGACGTCCAAAAAGAGTCATGATACGGGAAGGGAGGGGGCGCACCGTGCGGGGGGAGGCGTAATGTTGTAACAAATAATATTTCTATTAAATAGGCTTTACTTTGCATTTTAATTAACGTGAGATTATTTTTTGTATTTAGAAATAATAGTAACAACTTTTTCTTTTTTTTTTTTTCTCCAACATTTGTGGCACTGGCATGGCGCCCCCTGATGGACGGCGCCCTTAGCATTTGCCAATACGGCCTATGCCACGGGCCGGCCCTGCATCCAACAATACATGTCGTGACCTGAATATCAACCATTGTTATTGTAGGCGCTAACACAGAGGAACTACTTTTAGCCGCGCATTGATCACAGAGAGCTAACTGGCTTATGCTGCTATATTGCCACATTGAGCTGCTGCATGGCCTCTGAGTTGGTGAAAGTGAATTCTAGATGATAAATCACGCCTCTCACCTGGATAGGAGAAGGTTGTGGACATAAACCCACACGTTGGTCAACTTTGACATCCAACTTAGACCCGCAGATGTCGAGAAAGACGCTCGTTTGCAACACTTTTTTTTAACCCTTTGTAAGCATTATGATTAACTCTTCATGTAAAGGGTAAGATATAAACATCCCATCAGTCTTTATCCCAGTGAGAGCAGACAATGTACAGTAAGTGTGTTACGATCCGCTGCCCGGATCAGAGTTTGTTTATGTTTGTGTCACGTGTTTTCAGCACCTTGAGTTTAGTTTGTTTCTGTTGCCATGACGGCAGATTGTACGCACCTGCCTCTGGTTAGTGTTCGGGACGCGCACCTGTTGCCCGGGCGCTAATCAAAGGGCTATTTAGTCTTTGCTCTGGCCTCACTCTGTCTGGCTTCATAGTTTGTTCTCACACAACTGATGGCGACGATTATTTACTGTTTCTTAGCTACTAGTTCTCACGCTAGGCTCTTTTGGTTTGCTAGCTCCCACGCTAGCCCTTTTGTTTATTCATCATATTATTTATATTTAAAATAAATCATTTTTCCTACCTGCAAGCTGTGTCCGAAGCCGTCTGCATCCTTGGGAGAACCACACCCGCATCACTATGCGACCACGTCGTCACAGTACGAAGCCAGCAGAAAACAATTCTCCCGCACTGGCTAACGAGGAGTTGGACGAAGGTACGCTCATGGTGTTGCGAGCGATGGAAGCCGAGACGCTTCGCTATTCGACGGAGGAGAGGTCGAATCTCATGTGGGGACCTGGAGGCTCTCTTATCCCCATCGATTCCCTCTGGTCGGAAGACATCGCCGCTACACCGCAGTACCGTGCGCGCCGTCAAAGACGGAAGCCGGCCAGGAGGTCTTTCCCTCGCCGCCACCTGACTCTTCCCCGGTGGATTCGGGGACACGTGGCCTGGCGACCCACCACCAAATCCTCCCTCCACCCTCCCTTGACTCTCGAACTATTTCTTGTTTTTTGGGTTCTAGTTTTATTTAGTGTCAAGGGACATCTGGAATCTGTCCTTTAAGGGGGGGGGTACTGTTACGATCCGCTGCCCGGATCAGAGTTTGTTTATGTTTGTGTCACGTGTTTTCAGCACCTTGAGTTTA
>NC_084578.2:2062500-2065000 GCF_033978685.3 Nerophis lumbriciformis | reverse complement strand
ATATATATGTATGTATATATAAATATATATATATACGTATATATATATGTATTTTATTAATATATATATATATATATATATATATATATATATACGTATATATATATGTATTTTATTAATATATATATATATATATATATATATATATACACGTATATATATATATATATATTTTATTATATATATATATACCGTATTTTCCGCACTATTAGCCGCACCTAAAAACCACAAATTTACTCAAAAGCTGACAGTGCGGCTTTTAACCCGGTGCGCTTTATATATGGATTAATATTACGATTCATTTTCATAAAGTTTCGATCTCGCAACTTCGGTAAACAGCCGCCATCTTTTTTCCCGGTAGAACAGGAAGCGCTTCTTCTTCTACGCAAGCAACCGCCAAGGTAAGCACCCGCCCCCATAGAACAGGAAGCGCTTCTTCTTCTACTGTAAGCAACCACCCGCCCGCGTAGAAGAAGAAAAAGCGCGCGGATATACCGTACGTTTCATTTCCTTTGTGTGTTTACATCTGTAAAGACCACAAAATGGCTCCTACTAAGCGTCAGGGATCCGGTTCATGAAAAGACGCAATCTCTCCATCCGCACACGGACTACTATTTCACAGCAACTGATATTCCTGTGAACCGCACTGTGGATACAACGGGAGCACGTACGGTGAATATTCGCACCACAGGGAATGAGAAGTCATCCTTCACTGTGGTTCTAGCTTGCCATGCTAATGGCCAGAAACTTCCACCCATGGTGATATTCAAAAGGAAGACCTTGCCAAAAGAGACCTTTCCAGCCGGCGTCATCATAAAAGCTAACTCGAAGGGATGGATGAAGAAAAGATGAGCGAGTGGTTAAGGTAAGTTTAAGTTTACGCGAAGAGGCCGGGTGGCTTTTTTCACGCAGCTCTGTCCATGTTGATATACGTATGTTTGTGATTGCACATTTGCGTACATTTTGGGAGTGAACAGAGTTGTTAGAACGCTGGTTTTTAATATATTATTAAAGTTTGACTGACCTATCTGACTGTTTTTTTGACATTCCTTTAGCGCAGTTAGATGCGGCTTACAACACCGGGCGGCTTATAGGTGGACACAGTTTTGAAATATGCCGTTCATTGAAGGCGCGGCTTTTAACCCAGGGCGTCTTATGGTGCGGAAAATACGGTATATATATATATATAAAATAAATACTTGAATTTCAGTGTTCATTTATTTACACATATACACACACATAACACTCATCTACTCATTGTTGAGTTAATGGTGGAATTGTCCATCCTTGCTCTATTCTCTGTCACTATTTTTCTAACCATGCTGAACACCCTCTCTGATGATGCATTGCTGTGTGGCACGCACAAAAGTGCTTTCATCAAATGCACTAGATGGCAGTATTGTCCTGTTTAAGAGTGTCACAACATTGCTGTTTACGGCAGACGAACTGCTTTACGGTATACAAAAACGTGACTGCTGTTGTTGTGTGTTGTTGCCGCGCTGGGAGGACGTTAATGAAACTGCCTAACAATAAACCCACATAAGAAACCAAGAACTCGCCCTCCATCATTCTACAGTTATAACATGATTGGGCAGGTACGCTGTTTATATTGTGGGTTAGCCTGAATTTCGGGAGATTTTCGCGAGAAAATTTGTCCCGGGAGGTTTTCGGGAGAGGCGCTGAATTTCGGGAGTCTCCCGGAAAATCCGGGAGGGTTGGCAAGTATGTGTAGAGCGCACCAGTAAGTCACACCCAAGAAAATTATGATTTTTTTTCCATATATTAGCCACACCGGACTATAAGTCACAGATATATACGTCGTGAAATGAGTTATTTACACTGAAATATTCTGTAAATGTTTATTTACATACATTAATTGTTTCCAATCGGTGTCTGTAACACGGCAGTAAAACGTCTGATCAAACAAAACAGAAGTCATGGTCATGGACTCACTAGCTGCGCAAGCTAGCTCTCCAATCAGCTAAACAGACTCAATAACTCCACGGTGCGTTTTGGTGAATTTACTGAGGAATTTGTGAAACTGAAACAATACAAAATAATTACAATGTAAGCTAATAATATGAACGCAGATGTAAACGTATTGGCACATTAACTCATGCTAACGACGATAGCGTCATTACGATAGCACGCACAAATATGCATGAAAACACTCCTACGTGGGACTGTTTAGTAAGTATGAACAGTTTTAGTTATATACAGAGGTGGGTAGTAACGCGCTACATTTACTCCGTTACATCTACTTGAGTAACTTTTGGGATAATTTGTACTTCTAAGAGTAGTTTTAATGCAACATACTTTTACTTTTACTTGAGTATATTTATAGAGAAGAAACGCTACTTTTACTCCGCTACTTTTATCTACATTCAGCTCGCTACTCGCTACTAATTTTTATCGATCTGTTAATGCACGCTTTGTTTGTTTTGGTCTGTCAGACAGACCTTCATAGTGTTTCAACAAATACAGTCACTGGTGACGTTCA
>NC_084578.2:2025000-2057500 GCF_033978685.3 Nerophis lumbriciformis | reverse complement strand
TTTTACTTTTTATTCACTTATTTTAGGATCCAGAGACAGAAATAGCATGCAGGAAAAAGTATCTTCAGAACTAGCGATGTCCGATAATGGCTTTTTGCCGATATCCGATATTGTCCAACTCTTTAATTACCGATACCGATATCAACCGATACTGATATATACAGTCGTGGAATTAACACATTAATATGCCTAATTTGCTCATTTGGACAACCAGGTATGGTGAAGATAAGGTCCTTTTTAAAAAAAATTATAAAATAAAATAAGATATATAAATTAAAAACATTTTCTTGAATAAAAAAGAAAGTAAAACAATATAGAAACAGTTAAATAGAAACTAGTAATTAATGAAAATGAGTAAAATTAACTGTCAAAGTTTAGTACTATTAGTATCCCTTGCAGACTGTATTGATATATATTGATATATAATGGCTGTAAATGTGTGTTAGTCATGTATGATGTCTTTTTGTTATTTTTTTTTGTGCGATGTGTAATGTCTAGTGTTTAAATGTACGGCAGTGACAATGAATTTCCCCAAGGGGACCAATAAATCTAATCTAATCTAATCTAATGTAGGAACCAGAATATTAATAACAGAAAGAACCAAACCTTTCTGTTACTAGGATGAGGGAGGTTTTTTGGGTTGGTGCACTAATTGTAAGTGTATCTTGTGTCTTTTATGTTGATTTATTTATTTATTTATATTTAATAAAAACAAAAAACAAAAAAACAACAAAAAACACAATACCGATAAAAAAAAAAACGATACCGATAATTTCCGATATTACATTTTAAAGCATTTATCGGCCGATATTATCGGACATCTCTATTCAGAATGAAAATAAAGACCAGGGAACGAGGAAAAGGCAACAAGACCCAAAATACATTTAACATACAGGCTAGTACTGTACGACATATCTAGTATATATTTAGTCTCTATGTATTTAGGATCTATATCTAGTATCTAGTTTCTATATCTGTATGTCTAGTAGCAAGTATCTATGTAGTAAGTATCTATAAACACTTCATCCTCCTGCTACAGGTGTCAAGGGAATGCATCCAACACAAAACAGGAAACACATGTAACAAAATAAGAGCACGGAAGTTACGAGTGCCAGCACTATGATAAACAAGGTGAGAAACACTATTTCTTGACGTGTTCAAGTATAATTATTTTCTGTAACATGTGTTTAGGATTTATTTTTAATTGAAAAATGTGTTTGGTTTTTGTAAGGTTTGGATTTCACACGACATGTTGGAGCGGCCAATGAAAAAGGAGATAGCGCTGTATACCAATATTAGCTATCTAGCTAATAGTCTACGCTAAATGTATGGATTTGATTTTGACACGTGTGAGGTTGAAAGGTGGCAACAAACCGGGTGGGAGACGATGCAGCGACTCCTGTTCTGGACTTTGGAAAAGACCTTGCTGGGCACCAGACAGGAAGTGGAGCTGCTCAGGATCACGTCCTTCCCCACCAGAGGCTCCACCACCTGGAAGATGTCCTGCTTCACCTCCAGCTGCTCAAACACACACTCCTGGAAACACACACACACACACACACACACACACACACACACACACACACACACACACACACACACACACACGTCATTCAATGCGGTAGACCACATTATTCAATGTTGCCTTCTACGTCATTCAAAGTGATGGTTGAAGACTCTTGCTAGATAGCTAGTCAGGTAAGATTCGGGACAACGACCTGGACAAATCTGAGGGAGACCCTAACTAGTGTTGAGTGTTGAAGACTCTTGCTAGATAGATAGTTAGGTAACATGCGGGACAACTACCTGGACAAATCTGGGGGAGACCCTAACTAGTGTTGAGTGTTGATGGTTGAAGACTCTTGCTAGATAGCTAGTCAGGTAAGATACGGGACAACATCCTGGACTAATCTGAGGGAGACCCTAACTAGTGTTGATGGTTGAAGACTCTTGCTAGATAGCTAGTTAGGTAACATTCGGGACAACTACCTGGACAAATCTGGGGGAGACCCTGACTAGTGTTAAATGTTGATGGTTGAAGACTCTTGCTAGATAGCTAGTTAGGTAACATTCGGGACAACTACCTGGACAAATCTGGGGGAGACCCTGACTAGTGTTGAGTGTTGAAGACTCTTGCTAGATAGCTAGTTAGGTAACATTCGGGACAACTACCTGGACAAATCTGGGGGAGACCCAGACTAGTGTTAAGTGTTGATGGTTGAAGACTCTTGCTAGATAGCTAGTCAGGTAAGATTCGGGACAACTACCTGGACAAATCTGAGGGAGACCCTGACTAGTGTTGAGTGTTGATGGTTGAAGACTCTTGCTAGATAGCTAGTCAGGTAAGATACGGGACAACATCCTGGACTAATCTGAGGGAGACCCTAACTAGTGTTGATGGTTGAAGACTCTTGCTAGATAGCTAGTCAGGTAAGATTCGGGACAACTACCTGGACAAATCTGAGGGAGACCCTGACTAGTCTTGAGTGTTGATGGTTGAAGACTCTTGCTAGATAGCTAGTTAGGTAACATTCGGGACAACTACCTGGACAAATCTGGGGGAGACCCTGACTAGTCTTGAGTGTTGATGGTTGAAGACTCTTGCTAGATAGCTAGTTAGGTAAGATTCGGGACAACTACCTGGACAAATCTGAGGGAGACCCTAACTAGTGTTGATGGTTGAAGACTCTTGCTAGATAGCTAGTCAGGTAAGATTCGGGACAACTACCTGGACAAATCTGGGGGAGACCCAGACTAGTGTTAAGTGTTGATGGTTGAAGACTCTTGCTAGATAGCTAGTCAGGTAAGATTCGGGACAACTACCTGGACAAATCTGAGGGAGACCCTGACTAGTGTTGAGTGTTGATGGTTGAAGACTCTTGCTAGATAGCTAGTCAGGTAAGATACGGGACAACATCCTGGACTAATCTGAGGGAGACCCTAACTAGTGTTGATGGTTGAAGACTCTTGCTAGATAGCTAGTCAGGTAAGATTCGGGACAACTACCTGGACAAATCTGAGGGAGACCCTGACTAGTCTTGAGTGTTGATGGTTGAAGACTCTTGCTAGATAGCTAGTTAGGTAACATTCGGGACAACTACCTGGACAAATCTGGGGGAGACCCTGACTAGTCTTGAGTGTTGATGGTTGAAGACTCTTGCTAGATAGCTAGTTAGGTAAGATTCGGGACAACTACCTGGACAAATCTGAGGGAGACCCTAACTAGTGTTGATGGTTGAAGACTCTTGCTAGATAGCTAGTCAGGTAAGATTCGGGACAACTACCTGGACAAATCTGGGGGAGACCCAGACTAGTGTTAAGTGTTGATGGTTGAAGACTCTTGCTAGATAGCTAGTCAGGTAAGATTCGGGACAACTACCTGGACAAATCTGGGGGAGACCCTGACTAGTCTTGAGTGTTGATGGTTGAAGACTCTTGCTAGATAGCTAGTTAGGTAACATTCGGGACAACTACCTGGACAAATCTGAGGGAGACCCTAACTAGTGTTGAGTGTTGAAGACTCTTGCTAGATAGCTAGTTAGGTAACATTTGGGACAACTACCTGGACAAATCTGGGGGAGACCCTGACTAGTCTTGAGTGTTGATGGTTTAAGACTCTTGCTAGATAGCTAGTCAGGTAAGATTCGGGACAACTACCTGGACAAATCTGGGGGAGACCCTGACTAGTGTTGAGTGTTGATGGTTGAAGACTCTTGCTAGATAGCTAGTTAGGTAAGATTCGGGACAACTACCTGGACAAATCTGAGGGAGACCCTAACTAGTGTTGATGGTTGAAGACTCTTGCTAGATAGCTAGTCAGGTAAGATTCGGGACAACTACCTGGACAAATCTGGGGGAGACCCTGACTAGTCTTGAGTGTTGATGGTTGAAGACTCTTGCTAGATAGCTAGTTAGGTAACATTCGGGACAACTACCTGGACAAATCTGAGGGAGACCCTAACTAGTGTTGAGTGTTGAAGACTCTTGCTAGATAGCTAGTTAGGTAACATTTGGGACAACTACCTGGACAAATCTGGGGGAGACCCTGACTAGTCTTGAGTGTTGATGGTTTAAGACTCTTGCTAGATAGCTAGTCAGGTAAGATTCGGGACAACTACCTGGACAAATCTGGGGGAGACCCTGACTAGTGTTGAGTGTTGATGGTTGAAGACTCTTGCTAGATAGCTAGTTAGGTAACATTCGGGACAACTACCTGGACAAATCTGGGGGAGACCCTGACTAGTCTTGAGTGTTGATGGTTGAAGACTCTTGCTAGATAGCTAGTTAGGTAAGAATCGGGACAACTACCTGGACAAATCTGAGGGAGACCCTAACTAGTGTTGAGTGTTGAAGACTCTTGCTAGATAGCTAGTTAGGTAACATTCGGGACAACTACTTGGACAAATCTGGGGGAGACCCTGACTAGTGTTGAGTGCTGATGGTTGAAGACTCTTGCTAGATAGCTAGTTAGGTAACATTCGGGACAACTACTTGGACAAATCTGGGGGAGACCCTGACTAGTGTTGAGTGTTGATGGTTGAAGACTGTTACTAGATAGCTAGTCAGGTAACATTGGGGACAACGACCTGGACAAAGAATGCGTCCTGCAGTGCGAGCTGCAGATCATCCTGAGTACTGAGCAGGGACATCTGCTGTGTGGCACTCAGTTGTCCTCTCAGCATTCCTGCTTCCTCCAACTCCATCATCTGTTTCCTGAAGCAGCACAACATCAACATCAACTTGAAACCTGCAACCAAGCACCTTGTGACCACTACTACACATTAGTATTGTGACCACTACTACACATTAGTATTCACCTGATTATTGTGACCACTACTACACATTAGTATTCACCTGATTATTGTGACCACTACTACACATTAGTATTCACCTGATTATTGTGACCACTACTACACATTAGTATTCACCTGATTATTGTTACCACTACTACACATTAGTATTCACCTGATTATTGTGACCACTACTACACATTAGTATTCACCTGATTATTGTGACCACTACTACACATTAGTATTCACCTGATTATTGTGACCACTACTATACATTAGTATTCACCTGGTTATTGTGACCACTACTACACATTAGTATTCACCTGATTATCAGCTGCCATATTTGGCATTTAGACGTATATCAGTATCAATCTGTTTTTTCATCCGTATCTCCTTTTTCTTTTTGTTTTTACAACTTTAACCAAACTAAATCAGCAGATATAATATATACATACATTGTAGGATGCCTGTATTTAGTAGTCAAAAATAATAATTAGTTAATTATATATATAGTAGTGAAGCATATATATATATATAGATATATATATATATATATATATATATATATGTATGTATATATATATATATATATATACATATATATATATATATATATATAAATATATATATACATACATATATATATATACATATATATATACATATATACTGTATATGTATATTTATATATATATATACATACAGTGTGTATATATATATATATACATATATACACATACACACACATTTTTATATATACACACAATTATATATTCACACACTATATATAGACACACATATATACACATTAACATACATATACATATATATACATGCATATTTATGTATATACTGTATATACACATATATTCATATGTATTTATACATACATACATACATCCATTTTCTACCGCTTAATCCCTTCGGGGTCGCAGGGGGCGCTGGAGCCTATCTCAGCTACAATCAGGCGGAAGGCGGGGTACACCCTGGACAAGACACCACCTCATCACAGATACACATACATACATATGTATTTACTGTATATATACATACATATGTGTATATATGTATAATAATGTGTATATATATATATATATATATATATATACACACACACATATATATATATATATATATATATATATATACACACACACATATATATATATACATACATATATATATATATATACACACACATATATATATATATACATATATATATACATATATATATATATATATATATATATATATACCGTATTTTCCGCACTATAAGGCGCACCGGATTATAAGGCGCACCTTCAATGAATGGCCTATTTTAAAACTTTGTTCATATATAAGGCGCACCACATTATAAGGCGCATAGAATAGACGCTACAGTAGAGGCTGGGGTTACTTTATGCATCCCGTAGTTGCGAGACCTGTTGTGGCTCAATATTGGTCCATATATAAGGCGCACTGGATTATAAGGCGCACTGTCAGCTTTTGAGAAAATTTGAGGTTTTTAGGTGCGCATTACAGTGCGGAAAATACGGTATATACACACACACACACACACATATATACATATATATATACATATATATTTTTTTTTTTATATATATATATATATATCCATCCATCATCCATCCATCTATATATATATATATATATATATATATATATATATATATATATATATATATATATAGACACACATATATATATATATATATATATACATATACATACTGTGCATATATACACACTTACACATATATATTAATATACATATATACATATTTATATACATATACACATACATTTATATACATACATATTTATGTATATATATACACACACACTCATATGTATTTATATATATACATACACACATACATATGTATTTACTGTATAAATACATACAAATGTGTATATATGTGTGTATATGTGTATATATATATATATATATATATATATATATATATATATATATATATATATATATATATATATATATATATATATATATATATATGTGTGTGTGTATATAGATATATGCTGTACATATGTATGTATATATATATATTTTTTTAAAACAGCTTTAGTCCTGCATTAGCTGGAGCCCAATTTTTTTTTTACTCATTTATGAATAAAAATTACTCTTATTGTCAATAATTCTAAGATGTAATATAATTTATTTGAGTTCTTGTGAAAATTATTCTCCGGTCTGCTGAGCTGCTTTTACGCCGCCACGCCACCCTTTCTTTTCTTCTAATGCAGTTTTTACTTTTTATACATCTATAAAAAGTAAAAACCAAAAAATAGCTTGACTGGAGAAGCAACCTGTCAAAATGTTAAAAATGTTGCCAGGAAATCCAGGTTTTGTCTTTCTTTCCTGGTGTCTTGTTTGTTTTGGCTACGGCAGCGATGGAGTCGCTCGACAAGTCTCCATCTGCAACACTCGCAGCGTGGGCTCGTTAAAGGAGCGCCACCAGTTTCATGTTCCGTCATTCAATCAAATAACACAACAAACATGAATGGAGATGAAGATGATAGAAAAGATATCTCTGACAAAAATGCAAACTTTGTGTCAATGTTTTGACAAATATGAGATGATTATGTAAGCAAAGCTCACACATTCTTATACTTTCTGTAACATCCAGGAAGAGATTATGTCAGCCACCTTGAAAAATGTCTCAACGATAAACGTCAAACATTATAGAATAGAATAGAACGTACTTTATTGATCCCTGGGGGAAATTCAGAAGAATAGATAATAAATAATATAATATACTGTATATAATTATGTCACTACTGGTCCCACCTGTCCTAAAAATAATGTAAAAAAACCCTTAAAGTTGTTTACTAACATATAATAATCATGTTTAAATGACTTGTACTGCTAATGAGTAAGTCCTTCTAATATACTTGACTATAATAATGGGTATGGTCTCAGCCCTGTAAAAACCCTATCTCTATTACAGATGCATGAGGGTCTAATGTCTAATGGTCAAGCACATTTAAATGAGCAGAAGTCCAGCATGAGGGTCAGATGTCTAATGGTCAACCAGCCTCACACGGATGCTTTGCTCCATGTTTTGGACACGGACCTTGTTAATGTTCCACCCGTCTTTCTGCACGTTTGGTAACCAACAGAGAGATTGCAACATTCAAGAGTCTTTGTTGTCGTTATACAAGCTGAGGGCTAAAAAGCATGCAATAAAAGTAGAGCTACAGCTATCGAAGATTTTAGTAGTCAAATAATAATGGATTAGTTTGTTCGATTAATGGAGTCATCGGATAAAACACACTTTTTAGCCCCAGTGCATATTTTAGGGAAAATAGTTTACTTGCCATATCCTTCATTTCCTTCTATATATATCTTTTTTGACTGGATTTGACCTTGTTTTACCTTCTATTGAACTTATTTTACCTTATGTTTACCTTCTATTTACCTTATTTTACCTTTTATTTACCTTCTATTGAACTTATTTTACATTTTGTTTACCTTCTACCAAACTTTTATCTTTTACTTTCAATATTCCTTCTTTGACCTTGTTTACCTATTCTTTAGCTTTTATTTACTTATTTTACCTTCTATATTTCTTCTTTTTAAGTTATTTTATTTACCTTCTTTTACCTTATATTTAACCATTTATTTTCCTTTTTTTTTTACCTTCTATTTTGTTACGCTTGCGTGGCATTGTGATGCCGGAGGTCGTCTTTTCAAGATGCAGAGGGATGTCAGGAAGCGGCTTGCAGGTGAGAATAAATGATTTATTCTGATTGCAGAACAAAATGCTGCGCGGTGCACCACGGCACGGAAAACAAGAGGGTAGCCAAAAGATGCTAATATCAAAACTGTAGACTATGAGAGAAACCAAGAGCGTAACTTGTTGCGTAGGAGCAAACAAGACCAACAGACCGGGTGAGGCCAGCGCGTAAACTAAATAGCCCTCTGATTAGTGCCCAGGGCAACAGGTGCGTGTCCGGAACACTAACCAGAGGCAGGTGATTATAATCTGCCGTCATGGCAACAGAAACAAACTCAAGAGGTGCTGAAAACACAAGTGATTTGAAAACAAAAACAAAAATATGATCCAGGCAGCGGATCATAACATATTTAACTTATTTGATCTTTTATTTACATTATTTTACCTTCTATTTAACTTATTTACCTTCCTTTACCTTTTTTAAATATTTCTTTACTTTCAATATTTACTTTTATATTATTTCTATTACCCTTTATTTACTTTTTTTTTAAATCTTCTATAGTCCTTATTTTTCCTTCTATAATCTTTATTTGGCCTTTTATATACATTATTTTACCTTTTAATTACCTCATTTTACTTTTTATTTACTACCTTTATTGACCTTTTTTTTTTTTTTTTACCTTATTTTCCTTAATAAATTACTTACTTATTTTACCTTCCATTTACCTATTCCATTTCACTCTATTTTACTTTTTTTTTTAAACCTTTAATTGACTTCTATTACCTTATATCTACCTTTTTAACCTCCAACTTACCTTCTTTTGCCATTTTTTTACCATTTGTTCATCTTAATTTACGTTATTTTATGTGGTCCTGGTTTTTATTTGATTAGTTCCACTCATTAAACAATAAATGGAAGCCACAGAATATCAATCGAAGCTTTGTTTCTAATTGATTGATTGGATGAATGGTTGCAGGCACAGCTTCCAATCCATTGAAGGAGTGTATTGTTGGCACAAAGGGACTGTGAGGACTACTGACCTGATCTCTGCGATGGCACTGACTGCTTGGCCTGGCTGCTTGTCGTACATCTTCACGCTGTAGCCTCCACTGGCAAACACCATGGCCCAGGAGCGGCCAATCAGCCCACTGTGGGTGGCATCAAAAGGACTCTAAAGTCATTCTGCACAAAACTCTGCACGTCTGCTCAACTTTCACTACTGCACTGGAATTGTACGCATCAGGGCTGACACCCCTAATAGCTACTGTGCATAAGGAAAGGTCACAATAACTGCAGATGCGACAAGACAACACAACAACTTTCAGCTACAGCACGATTGCAAAAGCCTCAACAAATACAAACGCCACAAAACCATAACATAAAGCCAAAACACAACTTTCAACCACAATTAAGGATGTGATGGACCAACTTTCTGTACATGGTATATTTAGTATTATTGAACAAGTTACTTCTGAATGAACAAGTGGTGACACTTCACCTACTTTTACAACTTCCTTCTTTACACCATTTTTAACTTTACAAGCCGGGGAGTCGGTGAATCGCCAAAACTTGTCCACATTCACTTCTGTTCCGTCTCTGTATTGTCGTGTTGTGGCGTTTGTATTTGTTGTGACCTTCCTCGGCTATTGTAGCTGTTTATTAAATGAGAGTAGTAGCAGGTCAAACCATAGACATCTTATAAGTAGAAGCAGCATGGTGCGCTACTGCCTACTGGCGCTGACGAGCCGCAGGGCCGCCATCTTGGAGTGGTGATCCGCTCCACTCAGTGCAATTCATTTGGCAGGAGCATACTTGCCAACCTTGAGACCTCCGATTTCGGGAGGTGGGTCGGGGGTGGGGGGCGTGGTCGGGGGCGTGGTTAAGAGGGGAGGAGTATATTTACAACTAGAATTCACCAAGTCAAGTATTTCATATATATATATATATATATATATATATATATATATATATATATATATATATATATATATATGAAATACAGAGGTGGGTAGTAACGCGCTACATTTACTCCGTTACATCTACTTGAGTAACTTTTGGGATAAATTGTACTTCTAAGAGTAGTTTTAATGCAACATACTTTTACTTTTACTTGAGTATATTTATAGAGAAGAAACGCTACTTTTATTCCGCTACTTTTATCTACATTCAGCTCGCTACTCGCTACTAATTTTTATCGATCTGTTAATGCACGCTTTGTTTGTTTTGGTCTGTCAGACAGACCTTCATAGTGCCTGCGTTTCAACAAATACAGTCACTGGTGACGTTCACTCCGTTCCACCAATCAGATGCAGTCACTGGTGACGTTGGACCAATCAAACAGAGCCAGGGGTCACATGACCTGACTTAAACAAGTTGAAAAACTTATTGGGGTGTTACCATTTAGTGGTCATTTGTACGGAATATGTACTGTACTGTGCAATCTACTAATAAAAGTTCCAATCAATCAAAAGTGTGAAGGAAAAAAGACCCTTTTCCATTTCAACCGTACATCCCGTCAAAAGCCTAAAGACTGACTGCACAGTTCCTGTCTTCACAATAAAAGTGCCGCTCCATCGCGCCTGCGCTTTCAAAATAAGAGTCTCCGAAAGCCAGCGCAAACAAGCTAGCAAGCTACGGAGTTTGCCGCCAATGTATTTCTTGTAAAGTGTATAAAAACGAATATGGAAGCTGGACAAATAAGATGCCAAAAACCAACCACTTTCATGTGGTATTAGACAGAAAGGAGGAACTTTTTTTCTCCTCTATTTGAAAACGTGGACGTTATCATCACTACTGTCTGATTACAATCAATGCAAGTCATCAGAATCAGGTAATACACCAACTTATATTCTTGTCTTCATGAAAGAAAGGAATCTATATGTGTTAAACATGCCTGTATATTCATTAAAACACCTTTAACATGTAAACAAAAACGGCAAAATAAATAAATATAAATTATATACTGTATATATCAATGTATGTATATATATATATATATATATATATATATATATATATATATATATGTGTGTATATATATATATATATATATATATATATATATATATGTGTGTATGTATATATATATATATATATGTGTGTGTGTGTGTTTATATATATATATATATATGTTTGTGTGTATATATGTATATATATGATATGTGTGTGTGTATGTTACTCATCAGTTACTCAGTACTTGAGTAGTTTTTTCACAACATACTTTTTACTTTTACTCAAGTAAATATTTGGGTGACTACTCCTTACTTTTACTTGAGTAATACATCTCTAAAGTAACAGTACTCTTACTTGAGTACAATTTCTGGCTACTCTACCCACCTCTGATGAAATACTTGACTTTCAGTGAATTCTAGCTATATATATATATATATATATATATATATATATATATATATATATATATATATATATATATATATATATATATATATATATATATATATATATATATATATATATATATATATATATACATATATATATATATATATATAAATAAAAGAAATACTTGAATTTCAGTGTTCATTTATTTACACATATACACACACATAACACTCATCTACTCATTGTTGAGTTAAGGGTTGAATTGTCCATCCTTTTTCTATTCTCTGTCACTATTTTTCTAACCATGCTGAACACCCTCTCTGATGATGCATTGCTGTGTGGCACGCACAAAAGTGCTTTCATCAAATGCACTAGAGTCTGGAATCTTCCATCTCTCCCTAGCATGGCCCAGAACCGGTCAATCTTTGTTTCCTGAGAAAGATCTTCACTGCCAAGCACTTGGTAGTCCACTACTTCTTCCCGGAGGCTATCCAGGTCCAATCGCAGCTGCGGCTTGGAACTTACAAGCGTATTTTTTTATCTTACTCGTCGTCGGCGTCGCCATGAACGTATCTTCCTCATTCTTCTGCTTCGTCTCCTTGTTGTGTGCGCAGTTGTGCACTGCACTCTCTAAAAGCCCTAGATGTTATTGTCACATATGCATGTACAGTAGATGGCAGTATTGTCCTGTTTAAGAGTGTCACAACATTGCTGCTTTACGGTAGACAAAAACGTGACTGCTGGCATTTGTACGATTGGTCCGAGAAGAACCCTGCTACAAGTTACTTGAAGACTTATTCCTGGTTACAATTATACTGTTAAGAAAGTATTGTCTTATACTTTGCCTAAAATGAGAATGCATCATAATCAGTGGCGGCTGGTGAATTTTGTTTTAGGTGTCACAATCATTTACTTCAACTTTGTTATTCAAGTATGACATTTTTAAATGTATTTAATTTCATTGACAAGCAATTCTATTATGGTCATACTTGCTAGTGGCTACGATTTCAGTACTATTGAAGATCTTTGCCCCTTCTCAACTCTGTGGTAATATTCTTTTCACAAAATACAACCAATAGTAAGTTAATGTTAAATCTTCCTTGTGAAAAGTAATCCCCTGATTCCTATTTTCAACAGTCCGCTCATTTGAGCAGGAAAACGCTGAACACCATCTTTCCCTCATCACCAGATTTCCCTCGCCCGGACGCAGGTCACCGGGGCCCCCCTCTGGAGCCAGGCCCGGAGGTGGGGCACGATGGCGAGCGCCTGGTGGCCGGGCCTGTCCCCATGGGGCCCGGCCGGGCACAGCCCGAAGAGGCAACGTGGGTCCCCCCTCCAATGGGCTCACCACCCATAGCAGGGGTCATAGAGGTCGGGTGCGATGTGAGCTGGGCGGAGGCCGAAGGCAGGGCACTTGGCGGTCCGATCCTCGGCTACAGAAGCTAGCTCTTGGGACGTGGAACGTCACCTCGTTGGGGGGGAAGGAGCCTGAGCTAGTGCGCGAGGTGGAGAAGTTCCGGCTAGATATAGTCGGACTCACTTCGACGCACAGCAAGGGCTCTGGAACCAGTTCTCTCGAGAGGGGCTGGACTCTCTTCCACTCTGGCGTTGCCGGCAGTGAGAGGCGACGGCCTGGGGTGGCAATTCTTGTTTCCCCCCGGCTCAGAGCCTGTACGTTGGAGTTCAACCCGGTGGACGAGAGGGTAGCTTCCCTCCGCCTTCGGGTGGGGGAACGGGTCCTGACTGTGGTTTGCGCTTACGCGCCAAACCGCAGCTCAGAGTACCCACCCTTTTTGGATTCACTCGAGGGAGTACTGAGAGTGCTCCCCCGGGTGATTCCCTCGTTCTACTGGGGGACTTCAATGCTCATGTTGGCAGCGACAGTGAAACCTGGAGAGGCGTGATTGGGAAGAATGGCTGCCCGGATCTGAACCCGAGCGGTGTTTTGTTATTGGACTTTTGTGCCCGTCACAGATTGTCCATAACGAACACCATGTTCAAACATAAGGGTGTCCATATGTGCACTTGGCACCAGGACACCCTAGGCCGCAGTTCCATGATCGACTTTGTAGTTGTGTCATCGGATTTGCGGCCTCATGTTTTGGACACTCGGGTGAAGAGAGGGGCGGAGCTTTCTACCGATCACCACCTGGTGGTGAGTTGGCTGCGATGGTGGGGGAGGATGCCGGACAGACCTGGCAGGCCCAAACGCATTGTGAGGGTTTGCTGGGAACGTCTAGCAGAGTCTCCTGTCAGAGAGAGTTTCAATTCCCACCTCCGGAAGAACTTTGAACATGTCACGAGGGAGGTGCTGGACATTGAGTCCGAATGGACCATGTTCCGCACCTCTATTGTCGAGGTGGCTGATTGGAGCTGTGGCCGCAAGGTAGTTGGTGCTTGTCGTGGCGGTAATCCTAGAACCCGTTGGTGGACACCGGCGGTGAGGGATGCCGTCAAGCTGAAGAAGGAGTCCTATCGGGTTCTTTTGGCTCATAGGACTCCTGAGGCAGCGGACAGGTACCGACAGGCCAAGCGGTGTGCGGCTTCAGCGGTCGCAGAGGCAAAAACTCGGACATGGGAGGAGTTCGGTGAGGCCATGGAAAACGACTGTCTGATTGTGGCAGTTCGCTCCCTGTATGCTCAGTGCCAGAGCTTGGTCCGCATTGCCGGTAGTAAGTCGGACACGTTTCCAGTGAGGGTTGGACTCCGCCAAGGCTGCCCTTTGTCACCGATTCTGTTCATAACTTTTATGGACAGAATTTCTAGGCGCAGTCAAGGCGTTGAGGGGATCTGGTTTGGTGGCTGCAGGATTAGGTCTCTGCTTTTTGCAGATGATGTGGTCCTGATGGCTTCATCTGGCCAGGATCTTCAGCTCTCGCTGGATCGGTTCGCAGCCGAGTGTGAAGCGACTGGGATGAGAATCAGCACCTCCAAGTCCGAGTCCATGGTTCTCGCCCGGAAAAGGGTGGAGTGCCATCTCCGGGTTGGGGAGGAGATCTTGCCCCAAGTGGAGGAGTTCAAGTACCTCGGAGTCTTGTTCACGAGTGAGGGAAGAGTGGATCGTGAGATCGACAGGCGGATCGGTGCGGCGTCTTCAGTAATGCGGACGCTGTATCGATCCGTTGTGGTGAAGAAGGAGCTGAGCCGGAAGGCAAAGCTCTCAATTTACCGGTCGATCTACGTTCCCATCCTCACCTATGGTCATGAGCTTTGGGTTATGACCGAAAGGACAAGATCACGGGTACAAGCGGCCCAAATGAGTTTCCTCCGCCGGGTGGCGGGGCTCTCCCTTAGAGATAGGGTGAGAAGCTCTGCCATCCGGGAGGAGCTCAAAGTAAAGCCGCTGCTCCTCCACATCGAGAGGAGCCAGATGAGGTGGTTCGGGCATCTGGTCAGGATGCCACCCGAACGCCTCCCTAGGGAGGTGTTTAGGGCACGTCCGACCGGTAGGAGGCCGCGGGGAAGACCCAGGACACGTTGGGAAGACTATGTCTCCCAGCTGGCCTGGGAACGCCTCGGGGTCCCACAGGAAGAGCTGGACGAAGTGGCTGGGGAGAGGGAAGTCTGGGCTTCTCTGCTTAGGCTGCTGCCCCCGCGACCCGACCTCGGATAAGCGGAAGAAGATGGATGGATGGATGGATGGACCATCTTTGTTTTCTACCTGTCAACTGTCAGTTTAGGCTGCTCGCCTGCTCCTCATCACCACTTCAAGATGGCGGCCCAATTTCTCGCGTCACAGCAGCCAATGCTGCGTCTACTTATAACATGTCTATGGGTCAAACCGCTGCAATTTAACCTGAAAAAAAAACTGTACAAACTGCATAAGAAAATAATATCCTGCCTGAATCGTACCGGTAACCACACATTCTGAATCAAATCGTTGTTAAAACAAATCGTTGTTAAAACGACTCGTTACCTCCCTAATAGGGCAGGGCCGACATCCGGGCAACTGAGCTACATACGGGTTCTTCGAGCCATAGCAACCTGACTGGCGTTGAAAACAAACCGTCGCCATTACTCTTTAACCTGTCGACCTGCGCTGATTAAACCCGTCATTCTGCCTCCAAAATGCCAAAAAACGGTGTTGTTTTTGGTTGTGCAAACCACAACTGGAAACAGGGAAAACAAAGGTCGTATTTTGTTCTGCCAAAGCGTGCTAAAAGCCCACAGAGACGAGACAAATGGCTCGCAGCTTTACACCGGGAAAACGAGGACGGTTCTCACTGGAGTCCCCCAAAATCCCGGGTCGTGTGTTCGGATCACTTCGTTTCTGGTAAATATAAGGAACAAAAATCCACCTTCTTAACCACAACTTGGCTATACCGTCCATGCTAATGTTGAACCCGTTGAATTTTTACTGAATAACGTTCGACAGCTGAAGTTGTTGTTGTTGCACAACAATAACATACGGTACAAAGGCTATTTTCGAAAACCGGTTTCATTTAAATTTGCACTTAACGGTTGGGTTTTTAAAAACCAATAAACCCTATAATTTTCATGTTGCCATTTAATCAACTTTTCAAGACAGTCGTAAAATGCTGTCTGCAAGTCTCCTTTGTTGTAATCAAACATTACTTGTAGTTGTAGCCCTCAAATCTCTCAATATTTTTTCAAGCTAACAACCGACCTGGTGCGCTTGTGAGGTAGACATAAAGATTTCCAAATTCCATGATAGGATTATCAGTCCACACATCTGCTGAAAGGCGGTAAGGGCAGTCGTTTAATGCAACTACAGAACATTTTAACTCGTATCTTAACCTAGCCTCACTGGAAAGACTATTTACATAATCATACGCCATTTAGAACAGTTTAAAATGCCGTGAAACCTCGTTAAATGCCTTTTCTGTCAATGCTGTGTTCGCTGTGAGCTGGTTTGTTTTCAACGAATTCAATATGGCGACCGGTTGCTAGGGGATTGGCAGGCGGAAGTGACGTAGGTCCGCCCTCGCCTATAGCTACATAGTTGTGAGCACATGCACTTTTAAAGTTTGTTAAATCATAACATGAAGGTGTGAATTCATTTCGCCTGTCTTTAAATCATTTAGTATCTAAAATAGCTAAAATGTTTTTTAAAAAAACCCAACAACAACAGAAGAGTATTTGATCAGTGGTGTGTACTTTTATGGTCACTCCGGAAGCCGCCAAGTGTTGCAGTTTAGTCACGTAAAAAAGCAGAAATGCACGCATAACAGTGAATGTAGTTGGATGGATGCAAATATAAAGAATGCACTCTTAGATCTTGTCTCGCTCACCTGCCGATGACGGTGATCATTTTCATGTCAGGACCGCTCATTTCTTTGATTATTAATAGAGATTATTTGCGTTCTGTCACACTTTCTAACTGTCTCCCCGCCCCCTTGCGGTCACGTGGCATCGTGCTCGTACGGCAAAGCGAAAGGTCCAAAACAGTCACACAAATAAACGAGCACAGCCTTAGAACCGAGTATTTCTTCAATGGATAATGTTCATGTGTTGACCCTGCTAGAAGATCTCGGCTAAACGGAAACAACTCAGAACTGAACCGAGTTAGCGTCGTCCATTACACTTGTATCCTAGCAACTGTTAAAAAAAACCCGTCTTGACCAATGAGCGCGGAGCTGTGTGATGAGTGACGCGCGAGCGACCAATCGGGTGTCGTAAAACTGAAATATGTCCCGCCTTCACAGCGAGCAGCTCTGGGATTGACAACAAAACGCCACTCGGCGACTACTTTTGCCGTTTCAGTACCGATTAGCGTCTCTCAGGCGCTCTAATCGGGCACGCAGCATGGAAAACGTACACCTGGCGGCAGAGGAGGATGATATATACTCGGGATACAACGACTATAATGCAACATTTGATACCGAGGTGAGTGCTAGCGACTCTCGCTTAGCTAGCAAGCTAGCTAAAAACACAACATGACGCATTTAAAGGGGAACTGCACCTTTTTTTTTTTAAATTAATGTTGCCTATCATGCACAATGTCAAACAAAAACATGTTTCTCTCTTTTATGCTTACTAATTCGTAAAATACGAGGGGGCTAACAATGCAGCTAATGCGAGTACTCTATTTACATGTGACCTGCCTGAATATTAACCGAGTATTAGCGAAATGATTATAAGCGCTAACGCAGAGGAACTACTTCTAGCCCCGACGTGATCACAAAGAGCTAACTAGCTTATTAGCTTTTTTTTAAATGTATTATCATTCTACATTAAATAGGGGTGTAACGCATACTTGCCAACCTTGAGACCTCCGATTTCGGGAGGTGGGGGTGGGGCGTGGTTAAGAGAGATATATATAAGAAATACTTGACTTTCAGTGAATTCTAGCTATATATATATATATATATATATATATATATATATATATATATATATATATATATATATATTTATTTTTTTATTACATATATATATATATATATATATGTAATAAAAAAATTTTATTTATTTATTTATTTATTTATATATATACATATATATATATATATATATATATAAAAATAAATAAAAGAAATACTTGAATTTCAGTGTTCATTTATTTACACATATACACACACATAACACTCATCTTCATCTACTCATTGATGAGTTAAGGGTTGAATTGTCCATCCTTGTTCTATTCTCTGTCACTATTTCAGAACACACACATTATACAAATATACATTATAAAATCAATAAGAAAACGGGAGCTCTAATTTGGGAGTCTGAATTAGGATCAGAAGTTCCTATATAAACATTGCGCACTCACGTCGCCATTTTGTATTGATTACTGCAGCTGTGCACTGGATTCATTCACAAATACAAACTACAACTCACAAACACTTTAGAGTTAGGCTCCACCATCAGAATGTGTACTTAAACTTATAAAGATCACATGGATATTATTCAGTGAGTTGATTCACCAAAACTAACCTGTTATACAGGAGGAAAAAGCACACAGGACGTTTCAATTGTTCACAGACTGGTCGCGCTCATCAGAATGACAAGACACTTCCGGTCTGCAGGTGATAGCATTCAATTGGGAAGAAACGCCCTACTGCCCCCTACTGACCAATGTGAATACTGATAAATGTGTAATGACAGCTCCAAAAACGAATTCAAACCACAAAACAAAATAAATAAATCAACACAAAAATGTGACACATTATGGGTGGGTCACATATGCATGTACAGTAGATGGCAGTATTGTCCTGTTTAAAAGTGTCACAACATTGCTGTTTACGGCAGACGAACTGCTTTACGGTAGACACAACTTGACTGCTGTTGTTGTGTGTTGTTACCGCGCTGGGAGGACGTTAATGAAACTGCCTAACAATAAACCCACATAAGAAACCAAGAACTCGCCCTCGATCATTAGCTGTTTATGTTGTGGGAAAGCGGACGTGTGAACAGGCTGTCAACACGTCACTCAGGTGCGCATGGAGCTTGAGGGGCGTGGCCTCCAGCTCCGCCTGAATTTCGGGAGAAAATTTGTCCCGGGAGGTTTTCGGGAGAGGCGCTGAATTTCGGGAGTCTCCCGGAAAATCCGGGAGGGTTGGCAAGTATGGTGTAACGGTACGTGTATTTGTATTAAACCATTTTGGTATGGGGGTTTCGGTTCGGTTCGGTTCGTTGTGTACCGAACGGGATTCCACACGGTCTCTGTCAGTCCTCTACAGCACCCAGCATTGTCCCACCCACACAACCATCTGATTGGTTACACACAGAGCGGTAACAGCCAATCAGCAGTGCGTATTCAGAGCGCATGGAGTCAGTGCTTCTGCGGTGGGGTTAGCAGATAGGTGTTTAGCAGTTAAGCATCAGGCAGCGGACTCTCCCCAAATGATAATAAACACCTCCCAGTCAACTACTAGTAACATCACTATGAGCCCGTTGACCTTCTAGAAACAAACGGCAGCTCAGCTCGCTCGCAATCCTGGCTTGAGGTGAAGGCTAATTAGCTTTTAGCGTAACGTTAGCTCATTTTGCGGTGTGCAGGCATGTGATTTTTCCGTCTAAAGTCGGAATTCCGTCTTTTTTAATCTCAGGAAAAAAAAAATTATCTCCCGTTTTTTCCGTTTTTTTTCCGACCCTAAATCAAGATTTGAGACGTAGTTTATATTACGCCGTAGTTGATTGGTCGATATGTTCCTTGTGACCAATCAGGACATCTGTTATGAATGATGACGTTAATAACTAACCATATGTAAACGATGTCGGTTCTCGAGAGAAAGGACGCTTTACGAGTAAAAGAAATTGATAAACATGTCAAAAATAAGTTTCAATGGGACTGGATGGAAAGGGAAATCACTGATACTGTTGGGAAGAAGGAAGTTACGACTTTGTTCGGCGATTTTATTCGGAAAATCGATCGTCCCGGAAAGGTTTTGTGCACGTGGTGTCATGATAATATTGACTATGGATCACGAGGTTTCAAGGCTTTGGAAGTACATGCGAAACGCCAAAAACATATGAAACAATTTGAAGCAAGGAAAACGAACTTTTCACTAGCTGGTACTTTTGGATGTCAACCGAAAGTGAGCAAACCTTACGGACTTCATCCTTTGTTTACATCGACAACTGCCGTAGACATGGAGAGGAAAGATCCACCCAAACAAGCCACTTCAGTTGCAGACAGGGTTGTTAATAATGAGGTAAGCTAAAAAATATTTGCTTGCGAAATACGCACGTTTGTTTTAAATATTAACCAATTATTGCTTTGCGAAATATAAATGGGTTTTTCTAAAAATAAAAAGCCACGTGAAAATATATCATGAAATTACAGAAATTCAAAGAGTCGCATTATTGATTCCAGTTAACAATTTATTTGAAATAAATTTGCATATAATACTATTTTGTAATATTAAGTTCTTATGTAGTCTCAATATTGTCAGTGGTGTAACAATATTGAAGGTAAATATTTTCACACCTGTTTCATGCAATATGTCAGTGTCCTCACATTATTATTATTTCCTATTTTCAAATATGAGTAAACAATACTAAACATGTTTAATTATTTTCATAAATGTATATCCTATATCCTATTTTCCTGTAGATAATAACACTGATCAATGTGACACCTGTGGATGTGAAATGAATACAAGATGTAAATATTAGTGACTAAATACTGTTGGGACTGAACCATATACAGTGATTCATTAGGATAATTGGGTTATGTATGTTCTATTAATGATGTTTTCATGTCTTTAAACACTAAAATATTTTCTTCAAATGGTGCTGTCTTTGTTAATTTTAGCATGTTAAATTGGTGAAAAACCTGGCTGGGGGCCTTCGTCCCCCAGACCCCCGGAAATGTATTCAGTCTTTTTCATTGTGGTGAAATCACATGCCTGGGTGTGTGTGTGTGTGTGTGTGTGTGTGTGTGTGCGTGTGTTACGGACAGCAAAGCCCCGTCTGTCTGTTATTTCACTTGACCTTTTTCTGTGTTGATTGAGCTGTGTTGAAGCAGCAAAAAAGGACATTATGTTAAATGAAGAGTTTCTGTCTCTGATTGTTGATATAATAATGTAAGTGCATCATAAAGCCTACATGAACTCCATGGTGTTCAGGGATGAATAGTCTCTCCTATTGCTATTGTACTATTTTTTCAGCTATAGTTACATTAATCATTAGTAATGCAGCAGCCTAGTTTTGAATGGCAGGGTCCCTGCCATCACATGTTGATAAAAATATAACATTTACATAATAAACCAACTACAGGCTTCCCAAATGCTGTAATAAATGAAGCATGATGAGTTGACTTGAAACTGTTTAATGTTGCACTTTTTATATGTAGAAGAAAAGTTTTGTCATTTTATTTAATCCGAGCAACAACTTGAGGCAGTTTAATGTTGATTAACGTGGGCAGAATGATTATAGTGTTAAAAGGATAAAGCCATTGTTTACAAATTTGGTACATAAATAACCAAAAAATGTATATTTTGTTGTTTTCTTACTGTACCGAAAATGAACCGAACCGTGACCTCTAAACCGAGGTACGTACCGAACCGAAATTTTGGTGTACCGTTACACCCCTAACATTAAAGATCAACAAAATTGCAGAACACCGATGGCGGAAGCTGCCATTCAAGGCAATAACCACAACCAATCAGGAGCAGTTATGGGTCCGACGTCTTGCTCTCTCTATATTGACATATTGAGCTGCTGCATCACCTCTGAGCTGGTTAAAGTGTTATAAATCATGCCTCTCACCTGGATAGTAGAAGGTTGTGGACATAAACCAAGAATTCGGTCAACTTTGACCTCTAACTTAGACCCGGAGATGGCGAGAAAGACACAAAGACCTTCATTTGCGTCACTTTTTAAAAACATTTTGTAAGGATTATGATGAATGTGAGAACAGACATTGTACAGTAAGTGTTGTTTTATTATGTTTGTATGTATTGTTTAGCACTTAGCAATACTGCTACATAATGTTCAGCGTTTGACTAAAGCTGCATCTGTTTTGCACACAGCTTCTAAAACTCGTAGCTCATCCTCCTTATATTCAGGATCAAAAATAGAAGTTTCTGGATCATCATTTGTCCCAAAGTAGTCGTCATCGTCTCTCATTAAGTCTGCCATGATTAGTAGTCTTCTTGTTGAAGGAAATAGTCAACCTTGTGATGTGTCTGTAAAATTAATATGCCGCCATATGCTTAAAATGATCAACATATGTAAATCTTAAATGTTATTATGAATGTTACATATACATACTTACAGTGTGTATAAAACATTTTTTTAGAGATCCTTTTAGGCAAAATAGAGCGACTTTCATTAGCTCCATTGTTAGCTGACTTTTGCTAGCATTTATTTACGATTTAGAATGCATAAAAACAGACATAGGGATTGTACATGATCGGCAAAATATCCCCAAAAAGTGCAGTCCCCGTTTAAACCTGTGAAAAGAATAATGTTGCATATTATCGATTTAAAATGTATTTTAGGAGCTGGATAACGATGCGGGCTTCCAAGAAGCAGTTCGGACCAGTCATGGAAGAAGACCCCCGGTGAGTGTTGACAGAAATGTGTTAGCATATTAGCTAATGCTAACGATGCTAGCGTGATTACATACAAATATGCATGAAAACACTCCGACATACATCACACATAACGGTTTAGTAAGTCAGAATTGTTTTAGGTATATTGTAACACTTACAAACATTGCTTGGAACGATGAATCATCCATGTGCTATGGACGGCGAGAAGACGGAACGGCACTTCTACTTCCAGTTGAAAGTTCAGTCTCAACCGAAGGACATCGCCCCACCTGCAGTGAGCAAAATGGGCCAAAAGATGGCGCCATAGCACAAACAATACCACACACCTATTCAGTGTGTTTGCTTTGTTTTGTTTTTTATGATTTGCATCATGAGTGTCAGCGAAGAAAAATCCATAAATAAGATGCACTGTTTTATTAGCCGCAGGGCTCAAAGAATAGGGGAAAAAAATAGCGGCTTTTTAGACAATTAATTTAGACAAAAGCTCAATGATTTAGTTACTTTACACCGTGTTCCTGTTATTGAGATATACAGGTAAAAGCCAGTAAATTAGAATATTTTGAAAAACTTGATTTATTTCAGTAATTGCATTCAAAAGGTGTAACTTGTACATTATATTTATTCATTGCACACAGACTGATGCATTCAAATGTTTATTTCATTTAATTTTGATGATTTGAAGTGGCAACAAATGAAAATCCAAAATTCCGTGTGTCACAAAATTAGAATATTACTTAAGGCTAATACAAAAAAGGGATTTTTAGAAATGTTGGCCAACTGAAAAGTATGAAAATGAAAAATATGAGCATGTACAATACTCAATACTCGGTTGGAGCTCCTTTTGCCTCAATTACTGCGTTAATGCGGCGTGGCATGGAGTCGATGAGTTTCTGGCACTGCTCAGGTGTTATGAGAGCCCAGGTTGCTCTGATAGTGGCCTTCAACTCTTCTGCGTTTTTGGGTCTGGCATTCTGCATCTTCCTTTTCACAATACCCCACAGATTTTCTATGGGGCTAAGGTCAGGGGAGTTGGCGGGCCAATTTAGAACAGAAATACCATGGTCCGTAAACCAGGCACGGGTAGATTTTGCGCTGTGTGCAGGCGCCAAGTCCTGTTGGAACTTGAAATCTCCATCTCCATAGAGCAGGTCAGCAGCAGGAAGCATGAAGTGCTCTAAAACTTGCTGGTAGACGGCTGCGTTGACCCTGGATCTCAGGAAACAGAGTGGACCGACACCAGCAGATGACATGGCACCCCAAACCATCACTGATGGTGGAAACTTTACACTAGACTTCAGGCAACGTGGATCCTGTGCCTCTCCTGTCTTCCTCCAGACTCTGGGACCTCGATTTCCAAAGGAAATGCAAAATTTGCTTTCGTCAGAAAACATGACTTTGGACCACTCAGCAGCAGTCCAGCTCTTTTTTTCCTTAGCCCAGGTGAGACGCTTTTCGCGCTGTTTCTTGGTCAACAGTGGCTTGACACGAGGTATGCGGCAGTTGAAACCCATGTCCTTCAAGCGTCTCTTGGTGGTGGATCTTGAAGCACTGACTCCAGCAGCTGTCCACTCCTTCTGAATCTCCCCCACATTTTTGAATGTTTTTTTTTTCACAATCTTGACCAGGGCGCGGTGATCCCTATCGCTTGTACACTTTTTCTGACCACAGTTTTTCCTTCCCTTTGCCTCTCCATTAATGTGTTTGGACACAGAGCTCTGAGAACAGCCAGCCTCTTCAGCAATAACCTTTTGTGTCTTTCCCTCCTTGTGCAATGTGTCGATGGTTGCCTTTTGGACAGCTGTCAAATCTGAAGTCTTCCCCATGTTTGTGTAGGCTTCAGAACTGGACTGAGAGACCATTTAAAGCCCTTTGCAGGTGTTTTGAGTTAATCAGCTGATTAGTTTGTGGCACCAGGTGTCTTCAAAATTTAACCCTTACACAATATTCTAATTTTGTGACACACAGAATTTTGGATTTTCATTTGTTGCCACTTCAAATCGTCAAAATTAAATGAAATAAACATTTGAATGCATCAGTCTGTGTGCAATGAATAAATATAATGTACAAGTTACACCTTTTGAATGCAATTACTGAAATAAATCAAGTTTTTCAAAATATTCTAATTTACTGGCTTTTACCTGTATTATCTCAAATAACCAAAGTGTTAAACGGATTGATATTTTGATATGAGGATCGATATCACAATGCGCTGGTATAGATATTTCAGTATCGATTAAACTGATTAATCAATGGCTGACAACACCTTCATCTCTTCTTTCACATTCCCAGATGACTGCTAAATTTCCTGGCACTGCCACAGGAGGGCGCCCTTTAGCTTCTTCCTTTGGAGTGAGTACACGAAATGAGTTACAGTGGGTCCGGCGGGAGTTTTTGCCTCATTCCTGTGAGAATCCTGCGTGTGCCTTAAGCATGTGGGGTGGGACTATCCAGGACTCGCTGCGGTGTGCTCCAACAACCACCACTGAGGGTAGATACTACTCTATCATCTCTTTCTCTTTGGACTTCACATCCAGGAAACGAGGCCAAAACTAATCCAGACCCACTGTAGTAATAAAATAATGACCTTGTATTGGTTAGTTTTGACATCATTTTGGTGATTTTATTTCTAGAATCGGATGTCCATGGCCTCTTCAATGGGCCGACCCATAACTGGAGCTGTGCCGGTAAGTCTGGATCCTTCTAGCAAATGCGTCTGCCTGATTACCAGATGCTACTCTGAAAACCCTTTTCCATTGTCGGCGATCTAGGATGGAGCGGCTCGGCCCATGTCTGCGGTCCGAGCAGCCGGCTTCACCTCCTCACGAGCACGCGGTGAGAGGATTTCTATTTAACTCTTGTCCAATCTGTGTAGGGCAGTGTTCACTTTGGCAGCAAGTTTGAACCACATTGTCCAGACTATAGATCAGACCCGGGCAAAATATGGCCCGCGGGTCACATGCGGCCCATATTCTGTCCCATTCAGTAAAAAACTCTAAAATTCCATTCCATTTTTTTGAGGTGGTCTGTCATACCTGTCAGGTTCAAACACCGATGACATCTACAGGTAAAAGCCAGTAAATTAGAATATTTTGAAAAACTTGATTTATTTCAGTAATTGCATTCAAAAGGTGTAACTTGTACATTATATTTATTCATTGCACACAGACTGATGCATTCAAATGTTTATTTCATTTAATTTTGATGATTTGAAGTGGCAACAAATGAAAATCCAAAATTCCGTGTGTCACAAAATTAGAATATTACTTAAGGCTAATACAAAAAAGGGATTTTTAGAAATGTTGGCCAACTGAAAAGTATGAAAATGAAAAATATGAGCATGTACAATACTCAATACTTGGTTGGAGCTCCTTTTGCCTCAATTACTGCGTTAATGCGGCGTGGCATGGAGTCAATGAGTTTCTGGCACTGCTCAGGTGTTATGAGAGCCCAGGTTGCTCTGATAGTGGCCTTCAACTCTTCTGCGTTTTTGGGTCTGGCATTCTGCATCTTCCTTTTCACAATACCCCACAGATTTTCTATGGGGCTAAGGTCAGGGGAGTTGGCGGGCCAATTTAGAACAGAAATACCATGGTCCGTAAACCAGGCACGGGTAGATTTTGCGCTGTGTGCAGGCGCCAAGTCCTGTTGGAACTTGAAATCTCCATCTCCATAGAGCAGGTCAGCAGCAGGAAGCATGAAGTGCTCTAAAACTTGCTGGTAGACGGCTGCGTTGACCCTGGATCTCAGGAAACAGAGTGGACCGACACCAGCTGGACTGCTGCTGAGTGGTCCAAAGTCATGTTTTCTGACGAAAGCAAATTTTGCATTTCTTTTGGAAATCGAGGTCCCAGAGTCTGGAGGAAGACAGGAGAGGCACAGGATCCACATTGCCTGAAGTCTAGTGTAAAGTTTCCACCATCAGTGATGGTTTGGGGTGCCATGTCATCTGCTGGTGTCGGTCCACTCTGTTTCCTGAGATCCAGGGTCAACGCAGCCGTCTACCAGCAAGTTTTAGAGCACTTCATGCTTCCTGCTGCTGACCTGCTCTATGGAGATGGAGATTTCAAGTTCCAACAGGACTTGGCGCCTGCACACAGCGCAAAATCTACCCGTGCCTGGTTTACGGACCATGGTATTTCTGTTCTAAATTGGCCCGCCAACTCCCCTGACCTTAGCCCCATAGAAAATCTGTGGGGTATTGTGAAAAGGAAGATGCAGAATGCCAGACCCAAAAACGCAGAAGAGTTGAAGGCCACTATCAGAGCAACCTGGGCTCTCATAACACCTGAGCAGTGCCAGAAACTCATCGACTCCATGCCACGCCGCATTAACGCAGTAATTGAGGCAAAAGGAGCTCCAACCAAGTATTGAGTATTGTACATGCTCATATTTTTCATTTTCATACTTTTCAGTTGGCCAACATTTCTAAAAATCCCTTTTTTGTATTAGCCTTAAGTAATATTCTAATTTTGTGACACACGGAATTTTGGATTTTCATTTGTTGCCACTTCAAATCATCAAAATTAAATGAAGTAAACATTTGAATGCATCAGTCTGTGTGCAATGAATAAATATAATGTACAAGTTACACCTTTTGAATGCAATTACTGAAATAAATCAAGTTTTTCAAAATATTCTAATTTACTGGCTTTTACCTGTATTAGACAAGACAAAAAGCAAGGAATCAAACAGAGACAGGATTCAATTTAGCTCATGAGGAGAGCGCGTTGACCTGCACCCTCGTACAGTGTCGTCCCTGATGAAAGGGTTCCACGCCTCTTCATTTATTTGGGCATTTTCTGATTACATAGCTGCAGCTGCTTTTAAGGGGAGGGGGGTCATAAACATCTGCCGCACTCGGTCATAAACAGTTAAAAGAAAAGGTGCCTGGAGCGGTGTCAGGTATGCCCTCTCTCTGCTTTGTAGACCTCGGGTCATGACAAGGTCTTCCTGTGGCTGTCCAATAGATCAAAGAAACCGACACCTCCACGTCGCATCCCATCGCACACAGTGGAGATTTACAAGCCTTTTGCTTGATAAGATCAAAGACAGCTTTTGTCTTATCGCAGGGCAACCTAAACTCATGTTGTGTGATAACTTATATACAATTATTCTGACAATACCTTTTTCAGAACTCTATGGGACTTTGTGACTTTTGGTATTAGTGTTCCTGAAAAAAAAGGGACCCAAACACACATACTGTACAGCATATTTTTACAGCTAAATGTGTTTATATCATTTATACACACATACACATTGGCCCCTCAGACACATTTTTTCTCTCAATGTGGCCCCCGGGTCAAAATATTTGCCAAGCTCTGCTATAAAATCTTAGAAGAAAACAATATTTTACCACTAGTGGTATAGAGTGTCCGCCCTGAGATGGGTAGGTTGTGAGTTCAAACCCCGGCCGAGTCATACCAAAGACTATAACAATGGGAGTCATTACCTCCATGCTTGGCACTCAGCATCAAGGGTTGGAATTGGGGGTTAAATCACCAAAAATGATTCCCGGGCGCGGCCACCGCTGCCGCCCACTGCTCCCCTCACCTCCCAGGGGGTGATCAAGGGCATACTTGCCAACCCTCCCGGATTTTCCGGGAGACTCCCGAAATTCAGCGCCTCTCCCGAAAACCTCCCGGGACAAATTTTCTCCCGAAAATCTCCCGAAATTCAGGCGGAGCTGGAGGCCACGCCCCCTCCAGCTCCATGCAGACGTGAGTGACGTGTTGACAGCCTGTTCACACGTCCGCTTTCCCACCATATAAACAGCTAATGATGGAGGGCGAGTTCTTGGTTTCTTATGTGGGTTTATTGTTAGGCAGTTTCATTAACGTCCTCCCAGCGCGGCAACAACACACAACAACAGCAGTCAAGTCTTTGTCTACCGTAAAGCAGTTCGTCTGCCGTAAACAGCAATGTTGTGACACTTTTAAACAGGACAATACTGCCATCTACTGTACATGCATATGTGACCCACCCATAATGTGTCACATTTTTGTGTTGATTTATTTATTTTATTTTGTGGTTTGAATTCGTTTTTGGAGCTGTCATTACACATTTATCAGTATTCACATTGGTCAGTAGGGGGCAATAGGGCGTTTCTTCCCAATTGAATGCTATCACCTGCAGACCGGAAGTGTCTTGTCATTCTGATGAGCGCGACCAGTCTGTGAACAATTGAAACGTCCTGTGTGCTTTTTCCTCCTGTATAACAGGTTAGTTTTGGTGAATCAACTCACTGAATAATATCCATGTGATCTTTATAAGTTGAAGTACACATTCTGATGGTGGAGCCTAACTCTAAAGTGTTTGAGTTGTAGTTTGTATTTGTGAATGAATCCAGTGCACAGCTGCAGTAATCAATACAAAAAGGCGACGTGAGTGCGCAATGTTTATATAGGAACTTCTGATCCTAATTCAGACTCCCAAATTAGAGCTCCCGTTTTCTTATTGATTTTATAATGTATATTTGTATAATGTGTGTGTTCTGAAATAGTGACAGAGAATAGAACAAGGATGGACAAGTCAACCCTTAACTCAACAATGAGTAGATGAGTGTTATGTGTGTGTATATGTGTAAATAAATGAACACTGAAATTCAAGTATTTATATTATTTATATTTATATATATATATATATATATATATATATATATATATATATATATATATATATATATATATATATATATATGTATGTATGTATGTATGTGTGGGGGAAAAAAATCACAAGACTATTTCATCTCTACAGGCCTGTTTCATGAGGGGGTTCCCTCAATCATCAGGAGATTTTAATGGGAGCATTCACATACCATGGTTTATATAGGGCACAGAGTGGGTGGGTACAGGCTGGCGTAGGGGCGTGGTGATTGGCTCATGTGTTACCTAGGAGGTGTTTCCGTCTGTGGCGGCATGCTGTTACAATTTCGCTGCGCTTGTTGAGGGATGACAGGTCTGGACGGTAAATAATAAACAGTTTCTCTTTCAAGCATAGGTTGCATCTTTTATTACCACTATTGTAAGGTGTGCTGGATGCAAGAATTTGCCATGTTATTGAATATTCAACATTATTGTCTTTGAGGTCCCAAATGTGTTTGCTGAGTTCTGTGGTATTCCGCAGGTTTTGGTTCCTGAAAGAAGCCTTGTGATTGTTCCATCTGGTTTTGAACTCTCCCTCGGTTAATCCTACATATGTGTCGGATGTGTTAATGTCCTTGCGTGTTACCTTAGATTGGTAGACAACTGATGTTTGTAAGCACCCCCCGTTGAGAGGGCAATCAGGTTTCTTTCGGCAGTTGCAGCCTTTGTTGGTTTTGGAGTCGCTCTGTCTGGGGGCCGACGGCTCATTTGCAATTGTTTTGTTGTGGTTTGAGATAATTTGTCGTATATTGTTCATACAGCTGTAGCTCAATTTAATGTTGTTCTTGTTGAACACTTTTCTTAGGGTGTTGTCTTTGGGAAAGTGTTTGTCAATCAGATTGAGGAATTTGTGTCCAATGTTAGTTGAGACGTTTTTGCTGTATGGGGGGTTGTACCAGATGATGTCGTTTCGTTTTCTGTTCTTTTTTTGTTGTTGTTTGTTATATATATATATATTGCTAGAATTCACTGAAAGTCAAATATTTTTAACCACGCCCCCCACCCACCACCTCCCGAAATCGGAGGTCTCAAGGTTGGCAAGTATGATCAAGGGTGATGGGTCAAATGTAGAGAATAATTTCGCCACACCTAGTGTGTGGGTGTGACAATCATTGGCACTTTAACTTAACTATATTAGCCGCACCGGACTATAAATCACAGATATATACATTGTGAAATGAGTTATTTACACAGAAATATTCTGTAAATGAGATAGGCTCCAGCACCCCCAGCGACACTGAAAGGGACAAGCGGTAGAAAATGGATGGATGGATGGCTTTATTTATTATACCTTAAATTGTTTCTGTAAGACGGCAGTGAAACGGCTGATCAAAGATTCAGACAATCGGCACCATCTTAAAAACTGCGAACAATGGGAGACCGGACTTTCTGCTCCGCCGCTCCCAGTCTGTGGAACGCTCTCCCTGACCACCTGAGGGCACCACAGACTGTGGATGCTTTTAAAAAAAGGCTTAAAAAAACTTTTTTGTTTTTAAACCCTTTTTTTTTTAGATATATGCATACTAGTTTTAGCTATTTGGCTGTTCTAGTTTCTATTTTTATTTTTTTTAAATTATCTTTTTATTTATTTTATTTTATCTTTTATACACTGTAGCATTTTATGGTTGTTTATACAGTGTAAAGTGCTTTTTACAAATAACATCTATTATTATTAAAGTACAGTGGCTTCCGCCACCCCGTGGCCATAGGTCCAGGGCACAGATAGCAGGCCCATCAAAATTTCCGCAGGGATTTTCTAGTTTTATAGATAGTTCTTCCATGGGGGATGGTTCCAGACTTGTAATTCTTTTCCAAAACACTAAGGGGCAGTGTCTCCAAAAGGAGCGACCGCAACTGTCGTTGACTAGATATTTACCTTCTCTCAAAATGTCTAGTCCACAAAACGAACACTGGTGTAGGATCTGTCTCTACACAACACCTGGTCCTACTGGAAACACCATTTTCTATCTTCCTGTTCAGGCTCGACACTTGACCCGCTGGGCCAGTCCAAAGGCCCCGCACCTGCGCTTGAAGAAAAGAAAGAAGACTTGTGAGTCGTATCAGTAATCAAGAGCTTCTCTACAACCCATCAAGTCAGCAACACGCCATGCTTCCTCTTATTATTATTATTATTATTCCTTGCATGCTGTGTGGTGTTGCAGGCATGAGGAGAAGGTCAAGATCTTGGAGAAGAAAGTGAACGACTTGATAACCGAGAGCTGCATGGCACAAAGCGTGGGCAACTCACAACTGGTCAGACACAGACGTCATTTCAACTAGGGCTGGGTGATACGGCTGAAAACTGCATCACGACATTCGTGTTTGATATCGATCATTCTTGATGTTTTTATCACCTATGGAAAATAGGGAGCAGGAAATGTAAACATTTTAACTTGACATGTAACCTTACTCTGATTATAATCCCATCAGCGATCAAGGCGGAAAGGAAAACACTCAAACTACGTAAACAAAATAGTAAAATCACATTGAACACTTAACAATCAGCTCTTAAAATGAAGGTGAATATGTAAGAAATGCTTCATAAAGTGTAATAAAATAGTGCAATGTGTGAAAATGTAAACATAGAGAAACTTGAGAAGAACTACTTTCTTCAGGACATAACGGCTGTGTAACATTAATTTGCCCTGATACTCTTATTTATCTATGGAAATTATTTTTTGTCATGCAGTAATTATTGTAAATATGATTATATCCATATTTATTGACATTTTTTATGACCTAGGGAAATTAGGAGCAGGAGAATAATATATTTTATTTGAAATGTAACTTCCTTCTGATTATAATGCCCTCAGCTGTCAAGGCAGAAAGGAAATGTCAACACTCAAACAATGTCAACAAAATAGTAAAATCACATTGAACACTTAACAATAAGATCTTAAAATGAGGATGCAAAAATAAGGAATATGTATGAACTACTTCATAAAGTGTAAGAAACTAGTATATAGTGTGAGAAGAACTATTTTCTGCAGGTTTAGTGCCAGGAAGTTACGTGTAACATTCATTTCATGTTATTCAAGTGTGGAAAGGAAATAATGGTATGCAG